>NC_133328.1:242251197-242426344 GCF_042186555.1 Aquarana catesbeiana | reverse complement strand
CTCTCCCCCCCTCTCTCTCTCTCTCCCCCCCTCCTTCTCTCCCCCTCTCTCTCTCCCTCTCTCTCCTCCCCCCTCTCTCTTTCCTCCCCTCTCTCTCTTTCCCCCTTCCCCCTCTCTCTCTCTCTCTCTCTCCTCTCTGTCCCTCCTTCTCTCTCTGTCCCTCCTTCTCTCTCTGTCCCTCCTTCTTCTCTCTCTGTCCCTCCTTCTTCTCTCTCTGTCCCTCCTTCTTCTCTCTCTGTCCCTCCTTCTTCTCTCTCTGTCCCTCCTTCTTCTCTCTCTCTCTCTCTCTGTCCCTCCTTCTTCTCTCTCTCTCTCTCTCTCTCTCTCTGTCCCCTCCTTCTTCCTCTCTCTCTCTCTGTCCCTCCTTCTTCTCTCTCTCTCTGTCCCTCCTTCTCTCTCTCTCTCTCTCTCTCTGTCCCTCCTCTCTCTCTCTCTCTCTCTCTCTCTCTGTCCCTCCTTCTCTCTCTCTCTCTCTCTCTCTGTCCCTCCTTCTCTCTCTCTCTCTCTCTCTCTCTGTCCCTCCTTCTCTCTCTCTCTCTGTCCCTCCTTCTCTCTCTCTCTCTGTCCCTCCTTCTCTCTCTCTCTCTGTCCCTCCTTCTCTCTCTCTCTCTGTCCCTCCTTCTCTCTCTCTCTCTGTCCCTCCTTCTCTCTCTGTCCCTCCTCTCTCTCCCCTTCTCCTTTTCTCTCTCCCCTCTCTCTCCCCCCCTACCGTCTCCCCCCCCCCTCTCTATCTCCCCCCCGGATGACAAGTCCGTCTCTGCACACTGTGGGGATGGGGGATCGGATGATTACGGATCGCCTGTCCGTTTTGATCTGATCCGCCAGGCGGATGGAAAATGGGACATCCATACATCTGGAAATTTGCGGATCGGATGTCAGCGGACATGTCACCGCTGACATCCGTCGCTCCATAGAGCTGTATAGATCGACCGTTCAGATCCGCGCACGTGGGAAAGGAGCCATAGAGTGGCCACAACAGTTCTCATTCTTTTGTTCATTTTTTTTTTTTTTTCTTTCTTTTTACAGATGCAATGTCTGTTAAAGGCATATTGGCCCCATAAACAGTAAGTGTGTGATCTTTTTCACAGACAGAATTCTAGTCTTTTTGAAATTGCAGTTGGATTTTGAATGGTAATAATGCTAAAAGTGGTAGTAAAGACTATTGACAAATATTCTTACAAATGTTGCCTCCTCCCAGCCCCCCCCCCCCCCCCCCCCAGCTCTCTGGAAGAGACTAAAAACTGTGTTCAGGTCTTAAGATTTGTTTTACAGGGTTAACGCCCAACTCAACACGTTTTGTTTCATTTGGATAGACAGGAAAAGTGTCAGACCTCTGTAAAGTTTATTGGTTGTTCATATTTACTTGTTTTAGTATTTAAATCGGAACTAAACCTTTTTTTTCCTTTACAGCCAAGGAAGCTGCCATCTAAAGCCTAGTGCACATAATTAGAAAATTGGACAAACGATTGTCTGATTTTCCCAGAATGTCCGTACCATGCTGAAAACAAGAATGCTATTAATGGTATGAAAATTCTCGTACCACAGAGGAAAACTTCCCACGTATATAGCTTGCGTTCCAATGTAGAACTGAAAGTGATGTAATGTGCATGTGACCCTTTATTCGCAAATAAATAGTAAGTAAATAATTATATTGTAATTTTTTTTTTTAAACTTAAAGTTTATTGAGTTATAAAGAAAACATACAACTGAATGTTCATACTAGTTTTTCTACAAACAATTACGATGTTACTTAGGTCTAATTTGCATAACATGTTAGTACGTTGTTGACTAGAACAATACTTATTTGTGGCAAAGTATCCTAGTGTCCATTCCCCACCCACCCCGATTGGGCTCTTTCTGTGAGTGGGAAGTGGGCACCAGACTGGAGTGTATAGAAAAGAAAAAAAAGAAGTAAATTATAAACAAACATAACCGTAATTAACATTAGTATTTAGCATACCATTAAGTGTCAACATAAATGTCCATGAGCTGAGTAAGTTGGATAATGATTCATCCTTCCGTTATGCTGTAGCCTGGCTGAACTCGAGGATTTCAGTTGGGGGTATTAATGACTTTTATTGGGTCTTGTATTTGTTAAGTAGACCTGACTGGAAATGTGGAGAACTGGGAAAATGAAGGAGGGGGTACATTTTCAGGCTCAAATCAGTCAAGGGGTTCACTTTTTTGGTCAGCAATCCATGAAGCCCAATTTTTGAAAAAAGCTTTGGTGGTCAGTTCGGATTTAGCAAATGCGTACTCCAGTTTGAAGTGATCATTAAGTATGCGGATAGTATCCGCTAACGTGGGTGAGTTTACAGATTTCCACCTTCTCGCTAGTGCCAGACGGGCAGCTATCAGAATATGAGTTGCCAATGTTTTGGTTTGTGTATGCCACGTGGGGATCGATAACCCCAGCAGCAGATCCAGGGGTGTCGTAGGGGGAGATGCAGGACACGTGGAGGAGATGAGGGTAGATACCTCCTGCCAGAACTTTTGGATATTGGGGCAGTCCCACCAGATATGGCGTAAAGTTCCTTTTTTCTCACAGCCTCTCCAGCACTTCGCCGATGTGGTAGGGTAGATGGGCGTAAGCCTGGCTGGGGTGAGGTACCAATTGTGATATAGCTTTTGTGCGGATTCCCAATGGGAGATGCAGTGGGATAGAAGATGGGGAAGGGTTATGGCTTGGTGCCACAGTTCACTTGGTGGTGGGTTGTCTGTGAGAGAGGACCAATAGTTGGTTGAGGGAGAAGATAATTCATCTGAAGGTGTGGTGAGCAGCCTGTATATAAATGAAATACCCTTAAGTGTCGGTTTAGGAGTGTCATAAAATTTCAAAAGGGCATTTGGGAGAGAATCTTCCTGTGTCCATTGTATTTTAGATAGGGTTGATCAAATCCTCAGATATAGAAAGAAGGATTGTTTGACTATTCCATATGTCTGCTGTAGGTATGAAAATGGGTGTAGGCCCGAGGAGGAGCATAATAGTCCCACATTAGTTGTTCCTTTTACATATCCATTGATCGATGTTAAGATGCGGCGACAGAAGCTCTATCGCCTTCAGGGTAACTTAGACAGGATTGAGAGAGGCATTCCTTCGTTGATTTGAGTAATGGCTGTCCATGTTCGTATTGCTGCTGTTGCTGAGCCTAGAAACTGATGATTTGGTTTGTAGTTGAGTAGTATGGCTGCAAGTAAATTATTCGTGTCAGTCTTGAGGACTGTGGATTCAATCTGCTTCCAGGATTTTTGGGAGTTAGGTAACCGCCACTCTCTCAATTGGTCCAGGAGTACAGCTCTGTAATATGCTTGAATATAGGGAGCTCCCATACCCCATACCAGGGGTTAGGAAAATAGATATTTTCAATCTAGGTTTTTTGTGTTGCCATATAAATGTATCGATTATACCTTGTAGTTTTCTTATTTGGACTGAAAGGAAGGGTAGGGGAATAGTGCGAAATATATAAAGTATGAGCGGAAGTAAAAACATTTTTGACTGAGCAATTCTCCCGGCCCATGAGACGGAGAAACTGATCAGTTCTTTGGATAAGTGCAAAAGCTTCTCCACAAGGTCATCGTAATTCGTTTTGGTTAGTTTAGGTTAGGCGGATTCCAAGATAGGGAAGGGAGGAGTTAGTGGACCATGTGAAAGGAGTTGTCTCTGTTATTTCTCGCTTGGTTTGTGGGTCGATACCCAGGTTTAACATAATGGATTTGCTATGATTGATTTTATATAGGGAGATCAAACTAATTTTATCAAGTATGTTTTGGACGGCTGGGAGGGAGGATTTGGGATTGGTCAAAGTGATAATGACATCATAGGCGTATAGTCCGATTTTGTGTTCTGTATCTCCTATTCTGATTCCCGTTACTGATGTTGCAGAGCGGATGGATTGTGCCAACGGTTCCATGATTATTGCAAAGATCAAGGGGGGTAGTGGGCACCCTTGTCTGGTACCGTTAGTGATTATGAATGGGTCTGAGACCATTCCCGATGTCCAGACTCACGCAGTGGGGGAGGAGTACAGGCCCAATAGGGCAGTTAAAAATGAGTCAGTGAAGCCAAATTTACGAAGAACCTCCTCCATGTATGTCCAGTGGACCCTGACGAACGCCTTCTCCGCATCCAAGGAAGGAAGCAGAGAAGGTGTTCGACTATGCTCCACCCACTGCACGAGGTTGATGAGCCGCCGGGTCCCATCTGAAGCTTGTCGCCCTGGTACAAAGCCCACTTGGTCTTGGTGGATTAATTGGGGAATTAACGAGGATAGACGTTGTGCCATTATTTTTGCATAAATCTTGGTATCTGAATTTAAGAGTGAAATTGGTCGATAATTGGCGGGATTGTCAGGAAGTTTGCCAGGTTTGGGAAAGCGACCACAAGGGCTTCTAATGACTCTTTGGGGATATTGCCTGAGTTAGCAAACTGGTTAAAAGCTTTACAGAGATGTGGGGTGAGGAGATCAGAAAAGTGCTTATAATATTTATTGGGGAATCCGTCTGGGCCTGGAGCTTTATGCAATGGGAGCTGTTTTATGACTTTAATTATTTCCTCTACGGTGAAGGGGCTTGACAGGGATTCCAATTGATAAGGATTTATTTTTGCTAGGTGTATTGTGTCGAGGAAGGCTTTAATATTCTCTCTGCTGGGTGTGGTTGAAGGGTCAGAGTCTTTTTAGGTTGTAAAGGTTAGCGTAAAAGGAGCTAAATTCATTTGCTATGTCTAAAGGATTTTGAAGACATTTGCCTAGGGAGTTTGTGATAAATTGGATTTTTTTTTTTGGAGGACTGATGTTTCAATTGCTTAGCTAAGAAAGCTCCTGATTTATTAGCGGAAGTGTAAAACCAGAGTTTGAGTCGTTTAATATAATAATCGAATTTCTTATGTAAATGTTCACTAAGTTGGTGTCTTAGGTTTTTTAACTCTGTAGTGATCGTAGGGCTCTGAGATTGCTTGTTAGACTGTTCAAGGTCGCGTATCTTTTTTGGTAGGGCTTACGAGGTGCGTGAATGCGATTTTTTTTTTTTTTTATTTATTTATTTTTTTTATCTCAGCGCCTATTTTTATAAACAGACCGCGTAGGGAAGCCTTATGTGCATTCCAAATTATGGCATAGTCTTCAATTGATTGTGAGTTGTGTAGAAAATAGTTCTCGATCTCGGACCGAACCTGCCCCTCAAATAAGGGATTGGTAAGCAGGGATGAATTTAGTCGCCAAACAGTATGCCTCGGGGATTGCTTATTGGTAAAGAGTTTAATTGTGACTGGCGCATGATCAGACCAGGTGATTGCACCAATTTGTGCCTCCGTGACTGATTGCAGTAGATATTTGTCAGTAAGGAACACGTCGATCCGGGAGTAAGAATTTTGGGAATGAGAAAAATAAGTGTAGTCCCGTTCCTCAATGTGCAAGCACCTCCAGGGGTCATATAGGTTTTGTTTCTTAATTAGAGAGATTAAAGCGGAGGGTCTGCGTTTCGTGGGGTTGGAAGTATCAAGGTATCAAGGGCCGCATCAATTATGTAATTGAAGTCCCCGCATATAAATACTGGGTTCGATCTATATGGTGCTATTCTGGAAAGAAGCTTTGTGTAAAAGTGTTTTTGACCTGTATTTGGTGCATATAGATTAACTATAATGAGACGGTGATTTTCTATTGTTGCTGATAAAATCAGATACCTACCCTCCTCATCCACTTCACAATGATGAAGTGTAAATGAGACGAGATGAGATGAACTTATCGCGATCATAACGCCCTTTTTTTTGTTGGGTGCATTGGCAAAGAAGCAATGTGGGAATCACTTGTGTGAACAGGAGGGAGGTTTAGTTTTAGAAAAATGTGTTTCTTGAACACAGAGTATGTCCGCATGTTGGGTCAGTGCTTCTCTCCATAATAGATTACGTTTGAATAGGCAGTTTAGGCCTTTAGCATTGATTGTCGCGAGGGATATGGTCATGCTGCTTCAAATTACCCCGTAGGCTTAAGCGAAAGGAACCAGAGTATACTTGAAACGATTAACAGTCAAGTAAATTAAAGATGGTAGATCAGCTATAAAATTATGGAATGATGATCAGCATGCAATATGACACTTAAGTAATATCTCTTTTTATTCATTATATATCTATTTAGGTAATATAAGGTATTTCTAAACAGTATTATCAACAAGTTTAAACAACAAATTTGAACACAATAGCGTGCTTAGTACACTGTAACCTGAGGGTGTGGAACAAGGTAGTAACGTCGCCCACGTTGGATCCTATTTACGCTGGAACACGTGGCAACAATAGCTTTAAGCCTCAGTCTTTGTCAGGCGCAGGCGGACGGTGTTCGGTGTGGGTTGGTCGGGATCCCCCATTTTCTGGATTATTGGCATGGAGAGGAAGTAACCCCCAATTAGTTAGTTTTTTGTACCCATCCTTAGGGTTCAGGATAGGAATCAGTTGTTGTTTTTAGGTAACCAATAATTTAGCGGGAAAACCCCATCTGTGTATGATTTTATTCTCCTGGAGTATTGATGTAACTGGGGCGAAGGCTCTACGCATCTCCATTGTTGCAGGGGAGAGATCAGTAAACATTAATATATTGGAGTAAGCGGTTTAGTGTCTTTGGCGGCAGAGAGGATTTGTTCTTTTACGTGATAGTAGGGTATCCGTGCCAGAACGTCCCTAGGTACTTCAGCGGGTAGGTGGGTGGGCTTAGAAATCCTATGAGCCCAATCAATAATTAGATCTTGTGCGTTTAAGCGTGGGAGCAATTTTGAAAAGAGTTGCTGCAGGTATTGAGCGAGCTCGTTCGGTTTGAACGATTCTGGTATGCCTCTAAATTTAATATTGTTTCGTCTAGAGCGGTCCTCTAAGTCCGCCAGTTTCATTTTGATGTGCTGGATTTCAGTTCCATGATGGTCTTGGGCGTCCAGGAGCTCATTATGAGCCTTGGAGTATTCCTGCGTGGTCTCCTCTAACGTATCAGCCCTTTCTTCTAGGCAGTCTACCCTGTCATGCATTTGAGAGATAGACAGCTGCAACTCTCTGTGCAAATCCCTTTGCAGGGTTAATAATTCAGCATAGCCTCTGTGACCGTATTATCTGAAACTGGCATGGCTGCTAGGGATGTATTAACTCCTGTATTGTTATCCCCTTCTGCTGCATTAGCCCATAATTGTTTTTTAGCTAGGGGCTCTTTACATGGCGAGGGAGTAGGGGAGGATGCCAGTCTCTTACCTCTGTCTGCCATCTGCAAGCTGGAGGGAGGCTCTGGCGCAGGTACAGAATCCATGTCCTATCTGGGAAGATTAGCGGCCGTGTTCCCATTAGATTGGGGATTGCTTGTAGTGAAGCCTGGCTGAGCAGCAGCGTGTAGGTTTCTCCCTCTGGAGCCGGCGCCATCTTTGTCCGACTACATGGCCGTGGTGCTGTAGTAGTCGGTGAGGCGGCATGGTGCGGGCGGTTTGAACCGGTCCCTTGTCATGCCCGAGTGTTCTCTTGTCCTTCCCCCCGCGATTGAGCTCTATCGCGGGTCTCTGGGTCGCTGTATGTTGCGGAGCATCCAAGCGGTGGAGCGGAGCTCAGGACTTATGCCTCCATCTCAGTCCGCAGCAGGCCACGCCCCCCCCAATTATATTGTAATTTTAATCCTATAAAAATACAGCAATGAAATGAATCGTGGTATCAATAATAGAAATAATAATAGTATTTATTTTAAAAATAGTATTAATAATGATAATAATAACTATTATAACACTTTATTTGTTATCCAAGAGATAATATGAATACTTGTGAACTTTATACTGCTATTAATTTATCACTATCACAGAAATTTCAGTTTATGTCTCTCTAAAAAAATATTTTTTATTATCGTGCAGGCAATCATTCTTTCATGTTTATGAAAAACTTCTTCTCTTCTTCTTCTGGGTCATACTTGTTTCCAATCATGTGCGATCTTGCTCTTTCAATTTTTTTTAAGGTTGAATACTGTACTAACTAAATGCAAATCGTTTTGTTCTGGTAGCTTATGAGAAACATTTTCCAGCATGTCCTTTTGGAAATTTCCATCTGCAGAGTAGTGGTCGGCTCTCGAAAGCAGAATACTACGAACATAAAATCCAACAACTGTTCCGAATACAGATATTTTTGTCCGATTTTCTAATAATGTGTATTAGGCTTTAGCCTCTGTTTAATCTGCAGTTGCCATGGTATTGAACATGTGATCAGTTATGACATCAGCCATTTGATTGTTTGACAGTTTGAGAGCACAAGTCTCCAACTTACAGTGCAAGCCAACCTTGATGCAATATTTAATTGGACAACTACAGTATGCGGCAAATGAGGTTTAATGTTTATAAATGTAAAGTTATGCACTTGGGGGCTAAAAACATGCATGCATCATATGTACTAGAGGGAGAACAGCTGGCTGAGTCAGTGATGGACCTGGGTTTTCTGGTAGGTCATAGATCTAATAATCGCATGCATTGCTAAGGAGAGATGAGAGAGAGATGAGAGAGATGAGAGAGAGATGAGAGAGAGAGAGAGAACTGAATTTAAAGGGATTTGTAAAGTCTTGTTTTTTTTCCTATAAAAATAACAAACATGTTCTACTTAACTGCTCTGTTGCAGTGTATTTGCACAGAGCAGCCCAGATCCTCCTCTTCTCGGGTCCCTCTTCTGTGATCCTGGCCCCTTTTATCTTAATGCATAGAATGCATTAAGATAAAAAACCTTCTGTCTTTACAACCTCTTTAATCCTTCTTGAGAGGGGGCGAGTAAGGGAGGATATGATTACATGCTCCAAAGACATGCTGGTAGGTTAATTGGATCCTGTCTAAATTGGCCCTAGTATGTATGAATGTGAGTTAGGGACCTTAGATTGTAAGCTCCTTGAGGGTGTAGGGACTGATGTGAATGTATAATATATATGTAAAGCGCTGCGTAAATTGACGGCGCTATATAAGTACCTGAAATAAATAAATTACCATGTATAAATACATAGGTGGTCCATATTAGTGAACTTGGTGTTGAATTATTCACTTGTAGGTCATTACAGAAGACAAGGGGGCACCCTTTACATCTGGAGGAAACTAGATTTCTTTTTCGTACATCACGGGACACAGAGCCGCAGTATTTGCTGAATGGGTTAAATAGGCACCACTAGGTGATGGACACTGGCACACCCTAGACAGGAAGTTTAGCCCCCTATATAACCCCTCCCCTTACTGGGAGTACCTCAGTTTTTTCACCAGTGTCTTAGGTGTTGGTCATGAGAGAAGATGTGCTGTGTTGAGCTCCGCTGGAGAAATCTTTGCTGGGGCAGGCCATGCAACTGAATCCATTCAAAGTGCCTTTTTCCAGGCCGAATTGAATGGTACATGGGCCTCATGTCCGAAGAAACAAGGTTATGCCTGTAGCGCTTCTCTTTTTAGAGAGCTGGACCCCGGGATCCAGTATTTGTTTTTTTCAGCCATATTCCTGGCCGGGTGCTTTTTACAGGTCCAGGACTGTGGATCCCCCGATTAAAAAAAAAAAAAAAAAAGGGGGCCCCAGTCCCTGAAGGTTTTCTAAAATGGAGCCCACGGTGAGCGGTGAAGATTGGGTCTGTTACCACAGAACCCTGCAGCTGGATAAGGTAAGGGAGATTCCTAAGGATTTTTTCTAATTCTTGTGTGTTTTCTCCTTTAAGTAAAATGTTGCTATGCCTAAAGTCGCCACCCGGGGCTGTCAAGAGCACATACCTGATTCCATGCTTGTCAGTCTCGTCTCTGTGTCACAAGCCGCACGCTTCCTCCGAGCCCATGCTCCAGGTAGGGAAGGGTTTTTTTTTTCTTTTTAGGAATGTCCCCCCACAGCTTCCTTCAGGCTAGAGGCCATGTGTTAGTCAGCGGTATGCCGCACAGCCTCCCGCTGCCGCTACCATTGCGGCGGCTCTCCATCCACCGACCCTCCTCTCTCCTCCGCCCCAGCCTCCCCTCCATGTGCGATTCGATCGGGGAGCCCTCGGCTCACGTGGGAAAAGCGTTTTTTTTAAAAAGACGAGAGGGGGGAAGGGGTGGTCTGAGGAAGGGGCAGAGCATTAGCGCGGCATTGGCGTGGTTTAACGCCCACAACGCGGGCTATACAAGGCTATAAAGGTGCACTTTTTGCAGGTGCACACAGCTCAAGGAGGGACACAGAGCAGGTGGATGGCATGTGAGTGTGGGTGACACAGGAATTCCCAGGCAACATTTAGCATTAGACTGAGCATTAATAGCAGCGGCAGTTGCTGGACTGTTTTGCTCAGTAGTGGGTGCATTTCTGGTAGTACCTCTGAATTTGTGCTTAGCACTAAGGGCAGAAGGGGAGGTACAAATACCCCGAAAAATAGGGGCTCAAAGGGATCTCCCTCAGGCTCTGAGGACCCCCCCTCTGCAACGCCATCTCCCCTTGAAAGACCTAGGGAGGCTAGTCAGAGTGAGCCGTCGGGGTCTGAAACTGCTTCTGGCATTTCAGCCCCTGTATATATTACTTAGGAGGTTCTTTCCTCAACCATAAGTGGATTAGAGGAAAGATTAATGGCCTTAATCGCATATTCACAAAGTGGAAGAAAACGCATTAGGTCCCCTTCTACCACCCAGGAACCTCAAACAGAGGAACTCTGGGAAAGGGGAGACAAATCCCCCTCAGAGGACCAGGATGAGACTGATGACTCCTCTTCTGAGGAATCAAGTGAGTAAGGTCTACTCCACATTTAAGTTACCCATAACTGAGTCGGTTGAAAAGCCCACATCTTATTTGGGTTCACTGAAGCCTCCTCAAGCTGCACATGCTTTTCCTGTTCATTCCTTGCTGGAAAAGCTTATGTATTCTGAGTGGGATCACCCAGATAAACGTTTTCTCCCTCCTAAAAAGTTTTCAACACTTTATCGTATGGAGGAAAAATTCACAAAGATGTGGGGTATACCGGCAATTGACGCCGCTATATCCTCTGTGAATAAAAGTTTGACTTGTCCTGTTGACAATACTCAAATGCTTAGGGATCCAACCGATTAAAAATTTGGAATTCCTGTTAAAAAACATTTTTTCCTATGTCAGTCCTTGAGAGATCACTTGAAGCAGATGCTCAAGGTTTTCTCTGAACAGCAGGCCCAGGAGTTAGCCAACCTGCCAGCGGCTTTGTGTTTTGCAGTTGACGCAATCAGAGATTCTATCCTTCAGACCTCTCACCTTGTGCTTGGGTTGGTGAATATGCGTAGAATCTTATAGTTGAAAAATTGGTCAGCCGAAACGCCATGCAAAAAGCTCCTGGCTGGTTTTCCCTTCCGTGGTGTAAGGCTGTTTGGGGATGATTTGGACAATTATATCCAAAAAATCTCAAGTGGGAAAAGTACCCTTTTGCCAGTTAAGAAAAAGAGTAAACGTCACTCATTTAAACGGGCTCTTTCTCCAGTGCCAGGGGCATCAGCCTCCAGGCAGTCGCAACGGCCTCCACCATCAGGTTCAAGAAGTAAACCTCAGAGTCAACCCCAGGGACAAAAGAAGTCCTGGGGGAGAAAATCTACAAGACAGAACGCAAAGGCCTCTTTATGAAGGGGCGCCCCCGCTCGTTCGAGTGGGCGGAAGACTGCTACAGTTCTCAAGGGTCTGGCAGGAGGATTTTCAGGACAGATGGGTGGTCTCCACAATAACTCTAGGTTACAAAGTAGAGTTCCGAGAATTCCCGTCTCCTCAGATCAAATGTTCCCAAAGACCCAGAGAAAAAAAGTCTCTTTCAACAGTTGGATCGACTTTTGTCGTAAAAAGTAATTATGGTGGTTCCCATGGAAGAGCAGGGGTTGGGGTTTTATTCAAACCTTTTCATGGTGCCAAACCCAAATGGAGATATCAGACCCATCCTAGATCTCAAAGATCTAAACCGGTTCCTAAAAAAATTTGATCTTTTCGCATGGAATCAAACCGATCAGTAGTCTCCATGCTACAAGGCGGACAACTTCTGGCATCAATAGACATCAAGGATGCATACCTGCATGTACCTATTTTCCCCGCTCATCAGAAATATCTGCGTGTCGAAGTGGAAAAACGTAATTTTCCGTTTGTAGCTCTACCTTTCGGTCTAGCTACTGCAACTTGGGGATTTACAAAGGTCCTGGCTCCTCCTCTGGCCAGATTAAGGGCTCAGGGTATAACGATTATAGCGTACTTAGACGACCTGCTCTTAATAGACCAGTCGGTAGCCCGCTTAGACCAAAGCTTGGTCACCACAATCAACTACCTATGTTGGGGAGATAGTCTCACCTCTGAGGAGTGCTGTAGTGTCAGTGAACCCACATCCCTAATAGAATGAAGAAAAACTTACTCAAACATGAGTGTATATCCTCTAGTGGGACTTTGATTTGGGTGACTGACAGGTAGGTAAGTATTAATATATTGAATAGAGAAGTAGAAATTAAAAAAGAAGATATTTAATATGGAAAAAAAATAAAAACATATTAACTATGGCATAACATAATGAGCATTAAAATGAATGCATATACATGGAGATCAGAAGAAATAACATTGACCAATTCTATTGTATAATAACAGATAGAAAAGACCCGACGTTTTGAGGTAATAAAGGGATCAACCACTTCTTCAGGGGTAATAAGTTTTGGTCACGACAATAATTTATATCTATGGTCAAACAAGAA
This sequence comes from Aquarana catesbeiana, assembly GCF_042186555.1. Taxonomy (NCBI): domain Eukaryota; kingdom Metazoa; phylum Chordata; class Amphibia; order Anura; family Ranidae; genus Aquarana; species Aquarana catesbeiana. Next base: position 242,413,690 of record NC_133328.1, on the reverse strand, counting down.
AGAGGACAAGATTTAGAAGCATATGCAATGCATTAAACAATTTGCTGCACTTCCAATATTGGTCCTAGATGATCATATATATATATATATATATATATATAGCCAAGCATATATTGGATAATAGTATAGATACTAACCGTGTGTGCTAGTACAAACATCCAAGGGGGATCAGTTGGCTGCAGACCCAGAGAGACCAGAAGAGGGACAAAGGCAGGTAGCTGGGACAAGAAAAGGAACAGGGACACAGAGGAACCTGAAGAGAAAAGAAGCAGTGGGGAGAGGACCCGCTGGGTGGATACCGTCCCCGGAGCTGGCAGGGGAGGTCCGTGGTGCTTGAATTCTCATACAACCACCACTGAATACATTAACAGACAACAAAAGAGTATATAGGGATGTGGGGGACAGGATCTAAAGGGTAAGATAATAGGGTAACAAAAGGATGTAAGGATCCAAGTGAGCTCCTATGAATAGACCTAATAATAGTGTCAGCTAGTCAGAGAGTAGCTTACCTAAGTGAATCAGCTGCGAACGGAAGTGAAATGGCTACTTCCCAACAAGCTTCACATATTTAAGGATCAGCTGTTATTCAACAGCTTTCTGCTTGCAGCATACCACAGACACTCTGGGGCAGCTGATTCACTTAGATAAGCTACTCTCTGACCAGCTGACACTAATAGGTCTATTCATGGGAGCTCACTTGGAGTATCCAAACCAATACTTTACATCATTTTGTACCCTATTACATTATTTTTTGTTTTTCTTCGATCATCCAGGTCTTCCCAATACATCCCCAGGAGGCTAGGTTCTAGTCTGCTGTGTATCTCAAAGGGACCCTGCAAACTAAACCCCCCCTTCCTGGTTCTGTGATAATACAGTTGTTAGCTGGCAAGCTGGGTAGGTATTCTCTTACCCTGCAGATCCTGTCCCCCACATCCCTATATACTCTTTTGCTGTCTGTTAATGTATTCAGTGGTGGTTGTATGACAATTTAACCACCACGGACCCCCCTATATATTCTTTTTTTTCCAAATAACAGTTTTTATTATTATTATTATTATTATTATTCGTGTTAGCAATACAGAATGAGGAAGCATAGAAAATCTCTAATCTTATCCAGCATATCTATCTACAATGTCAAACATATACTCAAGAAATAAGGGTATTGAGTTTGTGTTAAATTTCAATGTTATCTCAACGTTTAACTTTTAGCAGTTCCTTATGTAGATAAAAAATGTTAATTCAGTTACGCAGTTGCAGATTAATGCCTGTGAGTAAACATATCCTTAGAACGTGTAGTATAGAGGGATAGATGGAAGTAAAGGAAAAAGAAAAAAGGAAAAGAGGGGAGAAAAGATGAAGTAGGCTATCTAAGTAAAGTTGGTACCTGGTCATGGTGGATCCTCCCGGAGATGCCACAGCTCCCAAACCCCGTTGTGTGCCTCCAATCTGTCTTGTATTCTAGCCGTCATTTTCTCCATCAGTTCAACATCCTTAATTCTAGAGTAAAGGTCTTCGACAGAGGGTGGAGTACGGCGTTTCCAGTTTAGGGCTATGATGCATCGGGCTGCTGTGAGTATGTGTCTTACTAGTTTCTTATATGGTGTGCGAAGTTTAAGTGGTGATAGTCCTAGTAAAAAGAACTTTGGGGACGCTCGAAATTGCATTTCTAGAAGGTGGGATAGTAGGTGTTGGACCCTCTCCCAAAAAGGGATAATCAGTGGGCAATCCCAATAAATATGTGTGAAGGTGCCTTTTGCTCCCTGACATCGCCAGCACTGATCTGAACTATTAGGGAAAATTGTATGGAGCACATCTGGAGAACAGAAGAACAGGATTTTATATGCATTTTCTTTATAAAGTGTGCACATTGAACTCTTTGCTACCTGGGTCCATATCACCTGCCATTGTGCTATAGGGAGTTCCTCGTCAAGGATTTTCTCCCACTTAAGCATATAGGAGTGTTTGCCTTGCTCTTCTAGGGAGATGGCGTTTAAAATCTTATAGATTCCCGATATGATACCTTTCTGTGCGTTACCAGCTAAAATTATAGTTTCAATCGGGGATGGGGAAGAGAACTGCAAGTTCAGGGCAATAGTTATTGCATAATGTCGAATTTGTAGGTACCCGTAAAATGCCTGTCTCGGCAAATCGTGTTTGGTCTGTAAATCAGAAAAAGATAGCAATTTACGTGTTCTATACTCCCACTATACTCCCGAAATGGAATAAGTTTCTAGAAGACCAAGGGTGGGACATCTGGTGTGTTAGGCTATCTGGCACTTTAGGATTACAGACAAAAGAGGTCAGTGGTGATCTTTCCGAGGACAATTTATGAGGCCGAGCCAATGTACGCCAAGTCCGCCGTAACAGAGACATGGGGCCCAGCAGGCGGTCGGGGGCTACTTCCGCATTTGCATTCCATAGAAGATTATTCGGGTGTATTGGAGCTAGCCAAAGCTTTTCCATTTCTGTCCATTTATTATATGATTTTTGAGTAAACCATGAGGCCACCGCTTTCAATTGCGCAGCCTGGTAATATTTGATAATATCAGGAAAAGCGAGGCCTCCCTCACTACGCGACGACAGCATCACCGATTTCGGTATCCTATGCCTCGTATAATTCCAAACAAAATGAAGTAGGTCCGACTGAAGCTTTTTCAGGTGTTTAAGTGGTATGGGTATAGGAAGAGTTTGGAAAAGATATAGGAGCTTCGGGAGGATGGTCATTTTGATAGAAGCTATACGGCCTAAAAGGGAGATATGGTGCTTTTTCCACTGAAGCAGTAGGGATCTAATGGAACGGAAAAGGGGGGGGAAGTTTTCTTGGTATAGGGTATCGTATTTTGGGGTGATACAGATCCCCAAATACTTCAATGCAGTTGTTTTCCAGTTATAATGGAAATTGGCTTTTAAAAGTGTGATCTCAGCTTCAGGGATATTAATGGGTAAAGCTTCTGACTTTGATGCATTGATTTTATATCCTGAGAGAGCACTGAAACGATCCAATTCCACATGTAGAACCGGGAGGGTAATATGGGGTCGAGTTAACGTAAGAATGATGTCGTCGGCAAAGAGGGAGATCTTAAACTCCCTATCTCTAACTGCTATCCCCCGTATATCCGGGTTATTCCGGATCGAGGCGGCCAGGGGTTCCACGCAAAGCGCAAATAACAGGGGTGACAACGGGCACCCCTGTCTGGTGCCATTTGTTACCGAGAAGGGTGTGGAGATTACAAAGTGGGTTCTGACTTGCGAGGAGGGGTTGGAGTAGAGGTGCTTGATCGCCCGCATAAAGGGTCCACAAAAACCCATGTGGCTCAACGTAGCGAACAGGAAGGGCCACCCCAAACGGTCAAAAGCCTTCTCGGCGTCTAAACCCAGCAGTAATGAAGCGGATCCCTCCCTGTTCGCCACGTCCACCAAGTCAATCACCCTTCTGGTATTGTCACTTGCTTGCCGCAATGGGACAAACCCCACCTGGTCCTTGTGGACCAATGCTGGGAGGATCATATTTAGGCGGTTGGATAGGAGCTTAGTGAAAATTTTGAGGTCGGAGTTCAATAATGCAATGGGTCTATAATTGGCGCAGAGGGATGGGTCCTTGTATGATTTGGGAATTAGGGTGATAAAGGATCGCTGCATTTCTAGGGGAATGGGAATGTCATGAAGGAAGGCATTAAACAGCTTGCGCATGTGGGGAAGCAACAAGGGGAGAAATTTTTTATAGTATTCATAGGGGAAACCGTCTGGGCCTTTATGAGATGGTAGGGATTTGATAGTCAGTTCTATTTCCTCTTCCGTGATCTGCGCATTAAGCAATAGCAGATCAGATGGTTGGAGATGGGGAATTCCGCTTTGTTCTAGATAGTGACGCATCTTTTGGGTCAGTTCCGGAGAGGGAGGCCAGGGTTGTTGTACAGATCTTTGTAGATATCTGCAAAAGTACGGGCAATTTCCACCGGGTGTGATAGCAGCTGTCCCGATTTTGTTTTTTATCTGATTCGGGGATAGCATGTGGGAGCGTTCGCGAAGTTTGTGGGCAAAGAGGGAGTGAGCCTTATTGCCTTTGTCATAAAACATTTGTTTCAATCTGGTCAGTGCTTTTTCTACGCGGCCTAGGGCCAGGTCTCTAAGAGTTGTACGAAGGTTAGTTATTTTTTTAAGCAAAGGTATTGTGGGGTTGGTTTGAAGCTTATGTTCTAGTGCTCTAAGTTCTCTTTCTGCACTCACTTTTGCAGCTAAAGCATCCTTTTTTAGCTGAGAGCGCCATACACTTACCCCGGAGAACCGCCTTATGTGCTTCCCAAAGCGTGGTAAGTATGACTTCCTGGTTATTGTTCTCTATAAAATAGAGTTTAAGAGTGGAGTTTAATTCTTCCTGAGTGGGCTGGTGTTGGAGGAGGAATGTATTCAGCCAATTATAGGGTCTACGTATGGGAGTGCCCAAGTCTAGAGTGAGTAAGAAGGGGGCATGGTCTGACCATGAGATTGGGAGTATTTGAGCCTTACGTGTGAGCTGAAGAGTGTGATTATTAACGAAAAAGTAATCTATACGGGAATGGGTACAATGGGGGGCCGAATAAAATGTGTACTGCCGATCGCCTGGACGGAGAGCCCTCCACGCATCAAAGAGCGCATATCGTCTAGAGATTTGTCTAAATAGTCTCGAGTTCCTGAGGACCCTAGGTGATGATGCCTGGGGACCCACCGTCTGACGATCCGCATGTATTGATTAAGATTGAAATCGCCCCCCACTATGAGAGCCTTAGGAGTAGATCTAAAGATACGGCATATACCCTGGATAGGAAGCTGTGTTGTTTGGTATTTGGGGCATATAAAGTGCATAGTGTAATTTCTTGTGTTTGCCACAGTCCTTGTAAAATAATAAAATGGCCATGAGGATCACAATGCTGGGTCACGCACGTAAAGGGAGCTCCCCGCTTAATCAGTATGGCCACTCCTGCCCTTTTATGAGTACCCGATGCCACATAGATCTGGGAATAGTATCTGGAGGCGAACGCAAATGAGCCCCCTTTATCATAATGGGTCTCCTGGACCATAATAATATCAGCCCCTGACTGTCTGAACTCCCTCAGCGCCAGGTGCCTTTTTAGGTTAGAGTTTAGTCCATGTACGTTCAGTGAAAGAATCGTGGCCATGGTAACAGGTATGGTTGTATGGGTAGGCGCTTACCTGATGATGACGTGCTAGAGTTCGAGGTCCTGGGTTCGGGGCAGGCACTCTCCGGGAGGAGACCAAGAATTTGTGTGATGATTGCTATGTAGGCTTGGTGATGACTGGATAGGAGAGGAAAGAGGAAAGACTGAGAAAGAAAGAAGGGTACCGTTAGTACACAATAAACATAGAAAACATACGTTACTATTAAACCTGTAAAGGCCAACAGGCCAAGGTCAGGACGGATTCCCGTGTGCCCTCCCACCCCCACCCCAACTGAGATGGGCGGAGAGGGGCACCCGGGAGCCCATAGCCAGCCAGAAACATCAACTGTACAGTACGTAGCCTGAAGCCCTGAACTCATGTCTAACTAACTATCAAGGGGGGGTGATAGGTGATGAATTCTATGCCTACACTCCTAGAGCTCATCCGAAACAAGCCCTGTGTAGCGAACTGAAATTCGGCATGGGGGCAACCTTGGGGATCCTGAGCCAAAATTGCATTAAACAAAATATAGTCTGACTTGGTATATTTACTGAGCCTAAGTACTCAAGTCCTGTAGTTGTTTGAAGTCGCGGTATTTGCGGATCAGCGATTCTTTTGCTTGGCGGGCTTGCGTTGCGAATCAGAGTCCCGGGACCGATTAGAAGTGGGCACTCTCTGCCAGATTGTAGGTGGCGGCTGTGGTGTAGCGACAATATCCCAATCCGGTAGTTTTGGGGCCGGTATTTCAAGGATGTTGCAAAAAGTACGAAGGTCTTCTGGATACCTCAGTACAGCGGACTTGCCCTGGTGCTTCGCGGTGAGGCTGAAAGGGAAGCCCCAGCGATAGGTGATATTTTCTTTCTGCAATAGAAGTAGTAGAGGTTGGAGGAGTCTGCGTTTTTGCAGGGTGATCCAGGAAAGGTCGGGGTATAGTTGTATCTGGACATCTTCAAAGGTCACTTTACGTGCCAGGCGTGCCTGCTTCATGATTTCTTCCTTAAGAGTGTAGGAGCTAACTCTGCATATGATGTCCCTCGAGTGGCTCCTTTAGGGCGAAGTGCCCTGTGGGCTCTGTCCATTTCTATGTGTTTTCTAGGCGGCTCCCTGATTAGATTATTAAAGACAGATTGTAGGGTTGTTTGTAGGTCCTCGGTACCCTCCGTTTCCAAGATGCCTCTCACGCGGATGTTGTTGCGGCACCCCCTATTGTCCAGATCTTCTACATGTCTTTGCATATCTCTGAGCATTTCTCTGTGATCTGCCCCCTGGAGTTGTGTCCTATGGACCGCCAATTTGGTTTCCTGGATTTCCTCTTCAGCCATCTCTACCCTGTCCGCCAGGTGTTTGAGACCCGTCTGGAGTACTTGGATTTCTGTATGACAAGTGGATTTCACATCTTCAATTAGCTGTCTAAAATCCTCTTTTGTGGGTATGGCTTCTAGATACGCTTGCCATTTGGGAAGCAGAGGTGGGTCCCAAGCAGTGCCATATTGCCAGCGGGGTGAAGATGGGCCTGCTGGAGTGGTACTGGGGTGTGAAGCTCCCGGTCAGGGTGTAATTGTGCTCTGGTTGCCAGGGAGTCCCATGGATCCGACCATATCTCAGTTTGTTGTTGCAGGGGGGGACTTGTAGAGCCTGTCACTGCTGGGAGTGGGATCAGAGCCCCTCCCTTCTGTGCATATGAAGGCATGGAGGTTGAGTGATGCCTGGAAGCACTAGAGTCTCTGGAGCCCGATAGTCTCTGTGCCTTGGGGGGAGGGGATGAGACCGTCATGGCCCAGGATCCCTCCTGTATCCCCTCAGGGAGCTGATGCGCTCTGGCAGGGGGGCCTGCAGGGCTAGGCAATGGAGGATAGTCCTGTGAGAGATCTGAGGAGGGCGGGGATGCCGGAGATGCGGGATCCAGGCTCTGGAATTGAGGATCCGAGGCCGTTCTCAGCAGTCTTGGGAATGCTGCTGCACATTGTGTGTAGAGCGGGGCAGGGGTAGGCAGCATTGCTGTTGGCGACCCACGTGACTGTTCAGTCTGGATGTCGGGGTAATGGACAGAACTCACCGCTCCAGAGTGTCGGGTATGCTCCTGGGGGATCACTTCATCCAGCGGGGGGCCCCAGAGTTCTGATGTTGGTCTGGTGCAGGCTGTGAAGCCTGAGTGGAGCTCCGATGCGGAGGCAAGGAAGTGACCGGCGCCATGTTGGCCTCCTCGCCCAGAGACACGTCCGGCTGGATAAAGAAGGAGCGGAGGTCTGTGGAAGCACCAGGAGGGGGTTGAGATGTTCCCCTGTGTTTAGAGGAGCGGGTGGTCCGTGATGGTCCGTGATTTGCCCATAAAGCTGAGGTTAATCGTCCCCAAGATTGCCTTTCTCGCTGCGGGCTCGGAGAGCAGGGAGATCAGGCTTCCGGATCTATCTATCTATCTATCTATATAGATCTATAATGATTGATTCGAAAAAGCAATAAGTCCACTGATGTAGACACTCTCCCAGGAGATATATTAGGAATATTTCATGGATGGTGACATGCAGTTTAAACACTGGATGTGTTAAGTGTGAGGATATGTTGAACAAAAAAGTGCCTCCACTACAGATATTGCTGCCCCTTACCAGCTCCCTAGGTCCCCTTTCACAGAGACCCAACGTACTTTAGGCTTTTACCCAGCCTCGGGTGTTAAGGTAGCTGTCAGCGCCAGAAAGACTTCCCCCGCTTTCAATAACAGATGTCATCTCGTATGGTGTAATTTCGTTCACTCCTCTGCTACCACTTCCAGCAACGTCTTCTCTCTACTTCCTCTTCACTCACCTCTTACCCGGAACTTCCTGTCTGTACCTGATGTCACTTCCTGTCTGTACCTGACATCACTTCCTCTCTTCCATAGAGTCTTCCTTCACATATACTTTTTCTTTCATAGTGACTGGGATGACATGGGGACCACTTCCTGTGAATTTGTTCCGTCCTACTCCTTCACGGAGTGACAATAGGTGCCATTGGAGACGCCCTTTGTGGAGCTCTCCTGACGTTTGGGGGACCCCTGCCAGCTCCGGGGACGGTATCCACCCAGCGGTACCTCTCTCCACTGCTTCTTTTCTCTTCAGGTTCCTCCGTGTCCCTGTTCCTTTTCTTGTCCCAGCTACCTGCCTTTGTCCCTCTTCTGGTCTCTCTCTGGGTCTGCAGCCGACTGATACCCCTTGGATGCCTTGGATGTTTATATTAGCACACACGGTTATTATCTATACTATTATCCAATATATGCTTGGCTATATATATGATCATCTAGGACCAATATTGGAAGTGCAGCAAATTGTTTAATGCATTGTATATGCTTCTAAATCTTGTCCTTTTTCTCGTTTGACCGTAGATATAAATTATTGTCGTGACCAAAACTTATTACCCCTGAAGAAGTGGTTCCCTTTATTACCTCGAAATGTCGGGTTTTTTCTATCTGTTATTATACAATAGAATTGGTCAATGTTATTTCTTCTGATCTCCATGTATATGCATCCATTTTAATGCTCATTATGTTATGTTATGTCATAGTTACTATGTTTTTATCTTTTTTGCATAATAAATATCTTCTTTTTTAATTTCTACTTCTCTACTCAATATATTAATACTTAACTACCTGTCAGTGACCCAAATCAAAGTCCCACTAGAGGATATACACTCATGTTTGAGTATTTTTTTCTTCATGGAATACCTAGGTTGGGTCCTCAACCTAGAGAAGTCTTCTTTAAAACTAGTAAGAAGACTAGATTACTTGGGTCTGGTTATAGATACAACTCAGAAGAGGGTGTTTTTACCCCAGGCAAAAATCAGCGCCATAAAGAGCTGGTTCAGGTAGTCAGGGCAAAGAAGGGTCCTTCTATTCGCCTTTGTATGAGGTTGTTGGGAAAGATGGTGGCTTCGTTCGAAGCGGTTCCCTATGCTCAGTTTCGTTCAAGACTGCTGCAGAACAGTATCCTGTCTGCCTGGAACAAGAAAGTTCAGACGTTAGATTTTCTAATGCGCTTGTCGCCAATAGTGTGTCAGAGCCTCAGTTGGTGGTTGGTACCCGAGAATCTGCGGAAAGGGAAATCCTTTTTACCAGTTACCTGGAAGGTGGTAACAACAGATGCCAGCCTTTCGGTTTGGGGAGCAGTTCTGGAAGAGACGGCTGTCCAAGGGAAATGGTCCAAAAACGAGAGGACCTTACCCATCAACATTCTAGAGATTTGGGCGGCGTACCTAGCCCTAAAGGCCTGGATATTCAGGTTGCAGGGTTGTTCTGTCAAGATCTAATCCGACAATGCCACAGCAGTGGCTTATATCAATCACCAAGGGGGCACCAGGAATCGTGCAGCCCAAGGAGAGGTAAACCAGATCCTAATCTTGGCAGAAAAGCATGTGCCGTGCATATCAGCAATCTTCAGTCCAGGGGTAGAGAACTGGCAGGCGGACTACTTAAGTCGCCAGCAGTTGTTCCCGGGGGGAATGGTCTCTTCACCCCGACATCTTCCTGGCTATATGCCAAAGATGGGGGATTCCGGATGTAGATCTGTTTGCGTCCAGGTTCAGCAACAATATCGACAACTTTGTGTCAAGAACAAGGGATCTACTTGCATGTGGGACAGATGGGTTGGACCCCACTGCCGCCATTTTATACCTATACAGTGCTGTTTTTAATCCATTTACATGTGAGTGTATTTAGTGTATTTTCCTTTTATAATAAATTCGTCATACATTTTCCATACGGGATTACACTATGTGGCCTTTCTTTATTTCTCTTTGTTCATCGTAACCACCTTCACTGAGGACATCACCCCTGAGGCTTACACCGTTCCATATACCATTTCTGGACCTTCTTCCATCTTCTACGGAACCTCATCAGCCGATGGTGACCCAAGCTTGTTTGACCCAATTGAACATAGGTTTTATTGGGCCCAAACGTTCCGGTAAGCCTCTTTATAGTTGGTAGTGGTGTATCTTGGAACCAGATGCTCTTTGCTTATGGATATGTGGAATATGAAGTCATATACATATTGAGCACCACTACCATTTTGCAAGACACATCTCTTGAGGACTGTTTGGACTTTTCCATCTTTTTATGTCCTTTTTTTATATTTGAGATATGTGGATTTGAGTAACCTATTGGTCTTCATATCATACACATATGGTTGTTCTACATTAGCGCTACACTATTTTTGTCATGCGGGACAGATGCGTTGGTGACTCCGTGGGATCAGTTCTCACTGATTTATGCATTCCCTCCTATTCTGTTGCTACCACGACTTCTTCGCAGGATCAAGCAGGAAAAGAAGTTGGTGCTTCTTGTGGCCCCAGCGTGGCCCAGAAGATCTTGGTATGCAGAAATAGTAAAGTTGGTGGTAGGGCCCCCATAGACCCTACCACCACGTCCAGACCTGCTATCGCAGGGACCAGTGTTCCATCTTACCTTACAAACGCTAAATTTAACGGTTTGGCTATTGAAACCCACATTCTGAAGAATCGTGGGCTTTCAGGCTCAGTAATTTCTACTTTGATTAATGCAAGGAAGCCAGCTTCCAGAGTCATTTATTATAGAGTCTGGAATTATATATGTCTCCTGGTGTGAATCCAGCGGTTGGCATCCCAGAAAGTATGTCGGAGAATCCTTGCTTTTCTGCAAATGGGGTTAGAGATGAAGCTAGCCTTGAGTACTATCAAGGGCCAGGTTTCGGCCTTGTTGGTGTTGTTTCAACGTCCGCTTGCTTCGCATTCTTTGGTCCGAAGCTTTATACAGGGGGGTAACGCGGCTTAATTCACCGGTTAGAGCTCCCCTGAACCCTTGGGACTTGAATTTAGTTCTGTCAGCATTAGAGAAACAGCGTTTTGAGCCGATACAATATATTACCTTGGTCCTTTTGACAAGGAAGCTAATTTTTCTGGTAGCCATTTCTTCTGCAAGAATTGGCAGCTCTTTCTTGTAAAGAGCCATATTTAATTATTCATAAGGATAGAGTAGTATTGTGTCCTCATCCTAGCTTTCTACCGAAGGTGGTTTCAGGTTTTCATCTAAACCAGGATATTGTTCTGCCTTCATTTTTTCCAGAACCCTGTTCTGCGGAAGAAAAGTCACTACATTCTCTGGATGTAGTGAGAGCAGTCAAAACCTATTTGGCAGCGACTGCTCAGATTCGCAAAACGGATGTTTTGTTTGTGTTGCCTGAAGGTCCTAAAAAAGGACAGGCAGCGTCGAAATCTACTATTGCTAAGTGGATTCCACAGGTAATTGTTCAAGCTTATGGTTTGAAGAGGAAAGTTCCACCTTTTCAAATCAAAGCGCACTCTACCAGGGCTGTCAGTGTAGAGGTCGACCGATATATCGGCCGGCCGATATTTGGTGTTTTTTACTTAATCGGCATCGGCCGATTGTGCTGATAAAAAAAGCCGATATAGCTTCAGCGCGACTTGCAAAAGACTTCTGTAATAGAAGTCAGTGCAAGTTGCCTGTGTGAAGCGACTTCTCCCCCTCTCTGGGCAGCCTGCCAAATCTAATAAAAAGAACCTGAAGGATACAATGTTTACAATTATGAATGAACTGAGCTCCATGTGTAGAAGCTCTCAGTTTAACCATTTAAAGACTAAATCTTTTCTGACATTTGTTGCTTACAAGTAAAAATCCTGTATTTTCTGCTAGAAAATCACTTAGAACCCCCAAACATTCTATATATTTTCTTTAGCAGAGACCCTAGGGAATAAAATAGCGGTTGTTGCAATATTTTATGTCACACGGTATTTGCGCAGCGGTCTTTCAAATGAAATTTAAAAAAAAAAAATACACTAATAAATTAAAAAAAAAACTAAGCAGTAAAGTTAGCCCATTGTTTTTTCATCCAGAAGTTTTGATTACCTGTTTTTGTGTATTTAATATTTAAGAGAGGTGTTTTTTTATATTTTTTTTAATCTAAATTCTACATACAAGTGAACTGATTGGAGGTTTGTTTTGTTTAATAAATGTTTAAATGTAAAAAATTTTCCGTATCACTGAAGGTTGCTTTCACACTGGAGCGGCATGCGTTGACGGTAAAACGCTGCTAGTTTTAGCGGCTCTTTACCATCATTTTAGCAGCGCTATTCGGCTGCTAGCAGGGCGCTTATAACACAGCTAGCGGCCGAGGAAGGGGTTAAATGCGCCCCTGAAGCGCCGCTGCCGAAACGCTTTGCAGGCGCTTCGGCAGCGGTGCGCATTCATTTCAATGGGCAGGAGTGGTGGTATACACCGCTCCAAAGATGCTGCTTGCAGGACTTTTTTTTAACATCCTGCCAGCACATCGCCTCAGTGTGAAAGCACTCGGGGATATCACACTGAGACTGCAGGGGAGCCGTTTGACAGGCACTTTACAGGTGCTATTTTTAGCCCAAAAGCGCCTGAAAAACGCCCCATTGTGAAAGGGGTCTAACTGTTAGATTTTATGAGATGAAGGTAAAAAAAAAAAAAGAAAAAAAAAAAAAATCGGCCTAATATATCGGCCCAAAAAAATCGGCATCACATATCGGCCATCGGCCACCGCGATTTGTAAATATCGGCATCGGCATCGGCCAGAGAAAAACCCATATCGGTCGACCTCTATGTCAGTGCTTCATGGGCAGTGCATCACCAGGCCTCCATGGCTCAAATCTGCAAGGCCGCAACTTGGTCTTCAGTCCACACATTCACCAGATTCTATCAGGTGGATGTGAGAAGGCATTAGGATATCGCCTTTGGGCGCAGTGTGCTGCAGGCAGCGGTATAAGGTCCTCAGGTCTGATTGCACCCTACTTTTGTTTGTGTCTCCCTCCCCTCAGTTAGCATTGCTCTGGGACATACCATTTAGTATATACTGTGGCTCTGTGTCCCGTGATGTACGAAAAAGAAAATCGGATTTTTATAACATCTTACCTGTAAAATCCTTTTCTTCGAGTACATCACGGGACACAGAGGTCTCTCCCCTCTTCTAATACACATATATTGCTTTGCTACAAAACTGAGGTACTCCCAGTAAGGGGAGGGGTTATATAGGGGGCTAAACTTCCTGTCTAGAGTGTGCCAGTGTCCATCACCTAGTGGTGCCTATACAACCCATTCAGTAAATACTGTGGCTCTCTGTCCCGTGATGTACTCGAAGAAAAGCATTTTACAGGTAAGCTGTTATAGAAATCCTATTTTATCCTCCACATTACCCCCCCACTGGAGCACATTGGACCATGCTTTATTGTTTTTTTTTTTTTTGCTTTACTCTTGATCAAGAGTGGGTATAGGATTGTATATAGAGAGGTTTTCTTTTGGTTAACTAGATGGTGTCTTTGTTTTCAGCCTGACCAACTATGTCAAAATATAACTGTTAGCATTCATGGCGTGTCTTTAACCTTTTCCCTGCCAGGTCCTGTGCTCCACTTTTAAACTTCACTACAGTGGGGACGGAAAGTATTCAGACCCCCTTAAATTTTTCACTCTTTGTTATATAGCAGCCATTTGCTGAAATCATTTAAGTTCATTTTTTTCCTCATTAATGTACACACAGCACCCCATATTGACAGAAAAACTCAGAATTGTTGACATTTTTTCAGATTTATTAAAAAAGAAAATATCACATGGTCCTAAGTATTCAGACCCTTTGCTCAATATTTAGTAGAAGCACCCTTTTGATCTAATACAGCCATAAGTCTTTTTGGGAAAGATGCAACAAGTTTTTCACACCTGGATTTGGGGATCCTCTGCCATTCCTACTTGCAGATCCTCTCCAGTTCTGTCAGGTTGGATGGTAAACGTTGGTGGACAGCCATTTTTAGGTCTCTCCAGAGATGCTCAATTGGGTTTAAGTCAGGGCTCTGGCTGGGCCATTCAAGAACAGTCACGGAGTTGTTGTGAAGCCACTCCTTTGGTCCTGAGCACTCTGGAGAAGGTTTTCGTCCAGGTTATCCTTGTACTTGGCCGCATTCATCTTCCCCTCGATTGCAACCAGTCGTCCTGTCCCTGCAGCTGAAAAACACCCCCACAGCATGATGCTGCCACCACCATGCTTCACTGTTGGGACTGTATTGGACAGGTGATGAGCAGTGCCTGGTTTCTCCACACATACCGCTTAGAACTTTTTGGCCTTAATTCTATCTTGGTCTCATCAGACCAGAAAATCTTATTTTTCACCATCTTGGAGTCCTTCAGGTGTTTTTTTAGCAAACTCCATGTGGGCTTTCATGTGTCTTGCACTGAGGAGAGGCTTCCGTCGGGCCACTCTGCCATAAAGCCCCGACTGGTGGAGGGCTGCAGTGATGGTTGACTTTCTACAACTTTCTCCCATCTACCGACTGCATCTCTGGAGCTCAGCCACAGTGATCTTTGGGTTCTTCTTTACCTCTCCCACCAAGGCTCTTCTCCCCCGATAGCTCAGTTTGGCTGGTTGGCCAGCTCTAGGAAGTGTTCTGGTCGTCCCAAACGTCTTCCATTTAAGGATTATGGAGGCCAAGGTGCTCTTAGGAACCGGAAGTGCAGCAGAATTTTTTTGTAACCTTGGCCAGATCTGTGCCTTGCCACAATTCTGTCTCTGAGCTCCTCAGGCAGTTCCTTTTGACCTCATGATTCTCATTTGCTCTGACATGCATTGTGAGCTGTAAGGCCTTTTATAGACAGGTGTGTGGCTTTCCTAATCAAGTCCAATCAGTATAATCAAACACAGCTGGACTCAAATGAAGGTGTAGAACCATCTCAAGGATGATCAGAAGAAATGGATAGCACCTGAGTTAAATATATGAGTGTCACAGCAAAGGGTCTGAATACTTAGGACCATGTGATATTTCAGTTTTTATTTTTTAATCTGCAAAAATGTCAACAATTCTGTGTTTTTCTGTCAATATGTTGTGCTGTGTGTACATTAATGAGGAAAAAAAATGAACTTAAATGATTTCAGCAAATGGCTGCAATATAACAAAGAGTGAAAAATTTAAGGGGGTCTGAATACTTTCCGTCCCCACTCTAGCAAGACCATTTTTGCATTTTTTCCATTGCTTTTTTTATTTTTCCCCCTACAGCTTTCAGAGTTTGTAAAAGAGCCCCCAAACCATATATTTTCTGAAAGCACATGACCTGTTGAATAAAAAGAAGATGCTAGAATCATTATTAGCAGATATAAACACAGCAAATTTTACAAAATTCCTACTAAATATAAAAGCTTAACCAGTAGTGAGTTAATAAGTAACAAATATTTGTAAATTTTAAATTGCACTTTTTTGCAAAATGGTGAAAATTGAACGTACACAAAAATGTAAATAACCAAATTTTTCTAAATCTGAAGGTGTAACCTAATTAACATGAGCTAATTAACTAAAAAATTTACCCAGACCAGATGACAGACTTGTGGCCACCGAGCTTCACACAGTAGTATAAACACAATAGCTGGAGCTAATTACAATTAACAATGCAAACAACAATCTCCCCCCTCCTCAGCCTATTCATCAAAAGTTCGGCTCCTAGCCAGTCCTGGAGGCCAATGTGATCAGCTCACTCAATTAACAGGTTGAGTTCACAATCAACCAAACCAATAATAGTCTCTACATACATCCTGGGAGATATTGTGGACAAATATTACTGTCCCATTTTAAGTAGTCCAAGATATATTTTCTCACTCACCCTGTGCCAGGATGGCACAGGGTGACTTAGACATAAGATGTATTCTGAGTTCCACGGGCCCTCCCGTCACATCTCTCCCCTTTCGGCAGAAGACTAACACAGGAGGAGACCCCAGATGGGTTGACTCCGAAGTTAGTAAGTAGTTCCAGTCCTCTACTGCCTGTACCCACACAGTACCCCAAATAAATTGTTCCAAACAAAGCATTACTCACCCAGCCAACCTCTGCCTCTCTCAGAGAACATATCTGCCGCTGGGGAGAGGCCTGGACTGGCCCTTCTCCCTGGAGTCCTTTCTGCCGCTGGAGAGAAGACAGGGTGTCTGGGCTCACTCTGTCATGCTGTTGGGGATCGGGGCCCACTGCCCAGCATCCCTGGGGTATACAGGTGGAGACTGAAGTCCCATCCACCTTCACAGGAAATCCATCCTCTGTTAGTCGAGGGCAGAGTCCAGCAGTCCTCGGCCCTGTTGCCAGCCCTTCTGCTGGAAACCCCACACCATCTGTGCCGGCTAACTGTTGGGGAGGGAGGCCGACTGCCCCGCCTCCCTGGAACTCTGTAGTTGTTGCCGGTGCTGGGCAGAGGTTGGTAACACTCTGCCCTGTTGCCAGCACTTCTGCTGGGGACTCCCCATCCTCCGCTCCGGCTAACCGTTGGGGCAGGAGGCTGGCTTCCTCCACTCCCAAACTGTGTAGCTGCCATTGGGGAGGTGAGCCGGCTGCTTCCTTTTCCATTCCCTCATCTGGTTGCTTGGACGACATGTCTATGGTACTGTCTCCCAGGTGCACTGATCTTTGCTGGGGAGGGAAGGCCGCTTCCTCCACCCTGACCAACTGTTGGGGAGGGACAACACACACCTCCTCTCCCTTCTCCCCCTGTATCTGCTGCTGGGAAGTGATTGCCACCTTCTCACCCTGGGCCTCTGAAACTGCCACAGGTGTGGGGCAGAGGTCTTGGACCCTCTGTCCGGTTGCCAGATCTTCAGCTGGAGAAGTTTGTTGTAACTCCACAGATACTGCTGTTGGTGCTGGGCAGAGCACAGTGAAGTTTGGCCCCAACAGCAGCTCTTCTGCTGGAGGCTCATCAGGTTGTTCTTCCTCATCAGAAAAGTCTATTAAATCCCCTACCTCTATAACTGGTGTCTGTGGATAGAGGTTCACCATCTCCTGTCCGTGGAACTCAGAAGATGCCATCAGTGCTGAGCAGAGCGCAATGAAGTTTGGCCCTAATCCCAACTCTTCTGCTGGGGGCTCACCCGATGGTTCTTATTCAGCAGAAAAGTCTATTAAATCCCCTGTCTCTGCAACTGGTGTCTGGGGATGGAGGTTCACCATCTCCTGTCCATGGAATCCAGAAGATGCTATCAGTGCTGGGCAGAGGTTAGCAGAGCTCTGCCCGGTTGTCAGCACTTCAGGTTTGGGGATGGCAATCTCCAGATTTTCCGCTGCAGATTCTCTGGCATGCTGCTGGACAGGAACATTCCTCCATCCAAGATCATCCCATGCAGAAACAGGATCATCAAGGTCAGTCAGCACTTGCTGCATCCGCCATAAGACCTCCGCCTCCCTAGCTGTGGGGGCAGGTTGGCAAAGCACACTATTGCTCTGCCACATTGCCGACTCTTCAGCCAGGATTTCTGGGTTGTCAGCTGGGATTTCCTGATAGTCCCAGGCAAAGGGAGCCCAGCCCTGGCACTGAGCAATGTCTAGCAGCCGTCTGTAGGTGATCTCTAGCTCCCATTCCTGAACGGCCAGAAACTCCAAATCTTCCTGTGCCCAGTGCACTTCTGAAATCCATGATTTCGTCCACCCGCCACTCCAAATCACTCCCAAAGTTAGGGTCCCCTGTCAGCTTCACATACAACAGTCCCAAGCCGCCGTAGCTTAAGCCTTCCGTTGGGCTGTCATCCGCTATCCAGGGACATGCTTGGGATACATGCCACCGGAGGGCTCTGTAGCTCTCATCCAGCTTAATTCAGCTGTCTGCTTCTTGTGTGGTTTTTCTCCCAAAAACCGCACCTGCAGTCCGTACTGTGACCAGTACCTTTCCTCGATGGAGGGGAGAACTTTTCCCTGGTGTCGCTGCTCACGGGCTAACGCTTTCTTCCAGAGTTTGCAGCAAATAGAATCACACCATCCCAGCAGGACCTGCTCCGATGCTGGTCCTCTGTGCTGTATCTGCATCTCTCACAACCTCCTTCTGAATTCCTCATCCATGGCGGCTGGTATCTGTACCTCTCCTCTCCTGCTATCTGGACCTTGGATCCAGATGGAAGTTTGGATGTCCCAGACTGCAGGAAGCTATCCTACTGCTGCCACCAATGTCACGGAACGTCCCACACTCCACTTGAGTGCTTCCGTCATATACCACTTCCCCCCAGTCTGTATACAGATATCAGATATTCCAACCTCTCTGAGCACAAAACAAGGCGACACTTGCTTGTTGCTACCATGAACTGTTTTATTTAGAATCAAAATTACAAGACTTTATATGCCGTTGGAACCTCCTCTAACAATACAACTGTAACCTAATTAACATGAGCTAATTAACTAAAAAATGTACCCAGACCAGATGACAGACTTGTGGGCACCGAGCTTCACACAGTAGTATAAACACAATAACTGGAGCTAATTACAATTAACAATACAAACAACAATCTCCCCCCTCCTCAGCCTATTCATCAAAAGTTCGGCTCCTAGCCAGTCCTGGAGGCTAATGTGATCAGCTCACTCAATTAACAGGTTGAGTTCACAATCAACCAAACCAATAATAGTCTCTACATACATCCTGGGAGATGTTGTGGATAAATATTACTGTCCCATTTTAAGTAGTCCAAGATATATTTTCTCACTCACCCTGTGCCAGGATGGCACAGGGTGACTTAGACATAAGATGTATTCTGAGTTCCACGGGCCCTCCCATCACAGAAGGTTTTCATTTTTCCCTTACATCTTCAGAGTTTGTAAAAGACCCCCAAACTATACATTTTCTGGAAGCATAGAACCAGTAGAATAAAAGGAAGGTGTTACTGATTTTTAAGGCCCCGCGATATTTGTGCAATTGTTTACCAAATCAATATTTTCACTAAAAATGCACTAAAATCATTATTGGCAGATACAAACACATTTGTCACATTTGAAGTGAATACCTCTGACCAGCAGACCTGGAAGTGAAATGGTTGATGTACCTGTTTTTCAAAACAGCTAAATCAATGGGTTTAGTTCTGCTTTAGATACCTCCACACTTTTATTTTTCTATTTGATGTTAAGCTAGCCATACACTATACAATCTGATTGAACAATTTCCTTGAGATTTACCAACAACTATGTAACGCAAGGTTCTACACAGCTGGATACAAATGGAATAGATTGTTTAGGTTTGTCCTCATGACGTACAGTAGTTTTAGTAAGCTTTAATGAAATTGTACAGAAATAAAGGTACAATAAAGCAGTGCAGTTAAAGCCAAACAATACATGTTCAACAATGTTTTTTTTTTCACCAAGAGGAATCCGAATCACCAGACTAGGTATAGGCTATTATAAAGGTTATTGAGAAAGCAATAAAGGAGCCCTGTCAAGAGGTAAAAAGGTGAATCGGTGCAGTATACCCTTTTAGCCTCAGATGTGGCCTCTCAGGTATGTCTTGGTAGGAAGAATGTGTTAGTAGAAGAAAGAAGGGATAATAACAATAAAGAAAAGTGATGTGTAAGCAAGAAAGGGCAAGGTAAGAAGAATGGAGAAGGATAAGGGTAGTGGACCCTGGGGCAATGCAAAAACCAGTGTCGTCTTTGTAGACCCTTAATCCAGAACCTTTTCATTTTTGAACGGTCCCATCAAATTTGTTTGAAGGTGGATATTTTGTTACATCCTCTGAAGAATTGTTCAATGCATCAGGTTGAAACTTTGCCAGCTTTTGGTAAACCATGTACCATATAAATAACATTTGATAATTGGCTTCTACAAGTGTAGAATTAATTGAGCCAGGAGTCATTTATATTCAATATCTTGAGCCACTCATCCCACTAAAGGTCATTTCCTGGATGTATTCAAATGGGTTGTACTCTGATTCTAAAATGGGTGAGTATAGTAAGCACACCATTCACTTTCCCAGTGGAATATTGAAATATAATTTTTCAGAAGGAGTCAAGGAGAGGGGTGAGTTGCTGTGTTTAAGGGTATGTTCCACATAATTTTTTAGCTCTAGGTATTGGAAGAATTGAGGAGGGGTCTTTATGGAAGGATTGTAGGAAGGGGAAGGATAGAACCCCTTTCATAGTGATCAGGTTATATATCAGCCTAAAACCCTGTTTTGGCTGGTAGTCATACCACATTGGTTCTTCATAACCTGGCAAAAAGGAAGGATTATGTATGATGGTAGTTAGAATGTAATGGCGGGGGTTTTGGCTTTTAGCAGGCTTAACAAAAAAAAAAACCTGACCCGATTCCCCCATGAACAATTTCAAGGTGGATGGGGGAATCCTCCCATCTGTGTCTTTGTATTCAGACAGTGGAAAGACTCCCACGCTGTCACAATATACAGATCAGTGCTGCAGCCTTTTGCCTGCCATGCTTATCGAGCGAAAAATACCAACAGGGTGGCTAAACGTAAGTCAGTTGTTAGATCGACTTCTGTTCAACCACAGTGCCACACATGGATTGCAATACGGCTTGTCCCTGCTGAACCAGCCAAATTTTGATCCATGTATGGCCAACTTTTGATGTTTACAAGGTTTCATAGATTCATGGCCCGTATACCTGGTTCAATAGCACTTCCTAGACATTGTCTAAACATACAGTATATAGTGTATACAGCAAGTAAATGAATCAAAAAATGTTTCCCTTCTGTCATGGATAAAATAAAATAAAAATAGAAAATAAAAAAATAGCTAATATCCTCTGTGTAGTTTATCTTCCATGTGTACAGCCACATATAGATCCACCAAACAAATATTTTCCACATAAACAAAACAGATTTTTTTTTTTATATTTACTAAATGTTGAATTAATAAATCAATATTTTCTCACCACCAATGATTCAATATAGCATGCATACTGAGCTATTAGATAGAGCTCTTAGAGGGATCGCTTTGCACCTTTTCCCTGTTGGGAATGAGACATCATATTGTAAACACAAGAACCAAGGCTACACATCCAGCATTTTAATTCACATAAATGGATTCCTGTTTTCTTTTGAAGCTTGATAGCCATTAATAATATATTTGCACAATACGTGTAGAATCCCTCCCTTACCTTAAACCAAAAGAAATGTGGGAAGCTAGATAGTAATGCAGGATCTGCCGAACAATCATAACAATGTCTAATTTTAGCTTGAAATAACACGTTTTGAGACCCTTGGTCTCCAGTTGTGCCATATACATTTCAGAAAAATATGCTGAAGGACGTGAGTGGGAATAGGTGCTAGTAGGATCATAGGGGCTCATTCAGATGACAGATTAGTGCCATCCTTCATGCAGAGCCACTGGCAAATGTGTGTTCTTCCACCTTGTGTGCAGGCAGCCCATAGAAGTGGATGCACACGCAGCTCTGACAGACACAATCGCATGTCCATCTTTTGTTTAACCATCTCAATACAGTGCACTTACACCCCCTTTCTGCCCAGACCAATTTTCAGCTTTCAGCGCTCACACTTTGAATGACAACTACTCAGTCATGCAACGCTGTACCCAAATGAAATTTGCGTCCTTTTTTTCACACAAATAGAGCTTTCTTTTGGTGGTATTTAATCACTAGGTTTTTTTAATTTTTTTGTGGTATAAATAAAAAAGTCCGTAAATTTTGTGAAAAAAATGCCTTTTTCTTTGTTTCTGTCATAAAATTTTGCAAATTAGTCATTTTTCTTCATAAATTTTGGCCAAAATTTATACTGCTACATATCTTCGGTAAACATAATCCACATAAGTGTAAATTATTTGGTCTTTGTGAAAGTTATAGAGTCTACAAACTGGTGCCAATCACTAAAATTGATCACACCTGATGTACTGAAGGCCTATCTCATTTTTGATACACTAACAAGTCAGGAAAGTACAAATACCCCCCAAATGACCCCTTTTTAGAAAGTAGACATTTTCAAGGTATTAAGTAGCATGGTGAGTTTTTTTAAGTGGTAATTTTTTCCTAAAACTGTTTGCAAAATTAGGATTTTTTTTTTTTTTTTTTTTTACAAAATTGTCATATTAACAGGTTATTTCTCTCACAGAGCATATGCATACAACAAATTACACCCCAAAATACATTCTGCTACTCTTCCCGAGTATGGTGATACCACATGTGTGAGACTTTTACACAGCCTGGCCACATACGGCCCAACATTGAAGTAGCACCTTCAGGCGTTCTACGAGCATAAATGACACATCTCATTTCTCAACCACCTATTACACTTTTGAAGGCCCTGGAGCACCAGGACAATGGAATTGCCCCTAAAATGAAATGACCCCATTTTGGAAAGCAAACTCCCCAACGTATAATCTATGAGGCATAATGAGTCTTTTGAACAGGTCATTTTTTTCCAGAAGTTTTTGGAAAATGTGGAAAAAAAAATGAAAACGCATTTTTTTTTACACAAAGTTGACCATTTATCAGATATTTCCAACACATAGCATATACATAGCAAAGATGACACCCCAAAATACATTCTGCTACTCCTCCTGAGTATGGTGATACCACATGTGTGAGCCTTTTACACAGCCTGGCCACATACAGAGGCCCAACATCCAAGTAGCACCATCAGGCATTCTAGGAGCATAAATGACATATATAATTTCCTGGCAACCTATCATTTTTGAAGGCCCTTCATATTTCTAACACATAGCATGTACATACCAAGAATTACCATCCAAAATAAATGCTATTGCAGAAAGGGTAAAAAAAAAAAGCATTACCTGTGCTTTTAGTAGTATCCACAGAGGAGAGCATTGGTCCAGGCAGCAGGCAGGGATGTGCTTAGCGACAGCAGTAGTAATTATCCAGGCAGCAGGCAGGAATATTGTCTATAGTCGGCACAAGGATATTGGCAGCACAGCACAGTCCATAGAAATTGTCCAGGCAGAGACAGCCAGCACAGCCATAATATTGGTCCTGGTACACTGTTACCTGCAGACACTCATTGTACCGCTCTCCAGCTCTTCATAAACATACTGCCCCTTGCTACAGCCAATTATTTGCATAGTCCAGGTAGCAGTGTGGTCCATTGATGCGGCAGGCAGAGGCATGATGGCAGTAAGTCAGCAGCAGGCTGAGGGCCGCAATCAGGTAAGACCTGTGCACAGGGGCACAGGGGTAGAGGCTTCGACCCACCCAAATCTCTATGAAGCCTCCGGACTCCAGAACCTAATCCGGAATTTCCGAAACCCGGAGAAAACAAAAAAAAATAGTTTTTTTCCATTCGGAAAAACAATTCTGGAGCCCCTCACCTATGTGAGACCCCTGTGTACTACAGTAGCAGGGCAACAGATCTATCCAAGTGGTAGGCAAAAGCATAGTCCATAAAACAGGCCAGGGTCAGTTCACGTGGAAGCAGTCCAAACGGTAGGCAGAGGCATAGTCAAAAAACAGGCCAGGGTCAGTTCACGTGGAGGCAGTCCAAACGGTAGGCAGAGGCATAGTCAAAAAGCAGGCTAGGGGCAGTTCACTTGGAAGGCAGTGACATGGTTATTTGGGGAAGCATGGAAAATGGTCAGCACAAATGATGAAAATGGGGAAATGGTTAAAAATATGGGCTAATATTTTAGGGATGTATGATAAAGTTGGAAGCATTTACCAATGCAAAGGCCAGGTTGAGAAGGACACTGGGGACAATGGTAGCTGGTATCTTTTTCGAAATCCTCTTTTGGTGCACATGCAACTTTTTTTTTTTGCTCTCTTCGGCCTGCTTCAGATGGTGGAATTTTGAAGGGGAAGTGGCGCTCATGAAGTCAGCAAACAGCCTCAGAGCGAAGGTTTTCTGGGGGGGCCTTTGTTGATGGATGAGAAACGTAACAACTTCTTCTATGAATTGTAGGAAGTGGGCGGGGCTTTCTGTGGATTTGGTGTAGACTACGCAGGAATTATAAACGGCCAAATGGATGAGATAAATTGTTACCTTCTTGTACCAGAATCGGGACCTCCTTATCGACAAATAGGGCTGAATCATTTGATCATTGAAATCCACACCCCCCATGTAGAGATTATAATCTTGGACACATACTGGCTTTTCAATGGGACCTCGTCTTCTTTGAACCTCAATTGTAGTGTCGTCATGGATGGTGGACATCATGTGCAGGTCCCTTTTATCCTTCCACCTCAAGGCCAGCAGTTTGTTGCATCTCAATGCTGTTCTTTCCCCGCTCACAGCTTTTTGTTTGCTAGAGATTGTGGGAAGCCCTTCCTATTTTTTCTGGAGGTTCCGCAGGCCAGGGTTTTTGCAGTGTATAGGTGTTTAAAAAGGGGCAGGCCAGTGTA
The DNA here is from genome assembly GCF_042186555.1 of Aquarana catesbeiana. Classification (NCBI taxonomy): domain Eukaryota; kingdom Metazoa; phylum Chordata; class Amphibia; order Anura; family Ranidae; genus Aquarana; species Aquarana catesbeiana. The sequence continues at coordinate 242,389,462 of NC_133328.1, read as the reverse complement.
GAAATTGTCAAGGTATATGTGATATCCTTTGTTCAGAAGTGAGTATGCCAAGTCCCATACAATCTTTCCAGTTGTGCCCATGTAGGCCGGGCACTCAGGGGGCTGGAGCTGGGAATCTTTTCCTTCATATATGTGGAACGCATACAATTATCCCGTGGCTCTCTCACAGAGCTTGTATAATTTTACTCCGTATCTGGCCCTTTTGCTAGGAATATATTGCTTTATTCCTAGCCGGCCTGAAAAGGGTACCAGGGACTCATCGACACATATATTCTGATCAGGGACATAGAGTTCTGCAAATTGTTGGGAAAAGAAATTTATCACTGGGCGAAGTTTATATAATTTGTCATAATTTGGATGATTGCGGAGAGGGCAATGGGTGTTGTCGCTAAAATGAAGAAAGCGCATTATCATTTAGTATCGGGACCTGGTCATTACAGCATTATTGGTGGACCAATAGGCATGTCCTTTAATTTTTTTTTTTTTGGAAGCCCCATGTTTAAGGTGAGGCCCATAAACAATTTGAACTCCTCCAAATTCAGATCTCTCCACTCAAACGGATGGGCACATGATTGGGGGTTGTTGGCAATATACTGCTGGGCATACAAATTTGTCTGGTCCACAATGAATTGCAGCAAAGTGTTGGGCAAAAACAGATGAAAGCAATTAATCTCTGAGAAATTTTGGGTGTTGGCCTGCACACCTGGCTGTGCTGTGAAAGGGGGAATAATTGGTCATCCCAAGTCGGATGGCAGCCATGTTGGGTTGGCAAGACCATCTGGCATATATGTAGAGGCCCTGGCTCATGGGGGATGTGACACTCCAGTAGTTGGGGGATTTGAATTTCCTGTGCTGGTACTCAGGCGTGATGTGGCAGTATTGGTACTGTGTCTGGGCATTTGTTCCTGGGGCCTATCGCCGGTGGCAGCGCTGGTACTGGGCATTTGTTCCCTGGGCATATCGCTGGCGGCAGCGCTGGGCCTGGGAATTTGTTCTTGGGGCCTATTGCTGGTGGCAGTGGTGGTACTGGGCCTTGGAATATAATCCTGGTTTCCAGAGTGCCGTGCCCTTTTAGGAGGGACCCATTCTTCCTTCGAATCATTTGCCAATTCACTATTCGGTTCAAATGCCGAATTTGATTTGGAATCAGAATTGGAATCTGATGAGAACTCCCCGTTGCTCTCATCAGTCATGGAGAGGATCTGGAATGCCTCCTCACTGTTGTAAACTCTTTTGGACATGACTCTGATGGCTGTGTGACAGGTGACGGTCACTGATGGGCTGTGAGATGGGTGGCAGGTGATGGGTGACGGGTAATGGCTGACGTCACTGATGGGTGACGGGTAATGGCTGATGTCACTGATGGGTGACGGGTATGGGTGACAGGTAATGGCTGACATCACTGATGTGTGATGGCTGACGGGTGACGGCTGACGGTCACTGATGGGTGACGGCTGACGGTCACTGATGGGTGACGGCTGACGGTCACTGATGGGTGACGGGTAATGGCTGACGATCACTGATGGGTGACGGGTAATGGCTGCGGTCACTGATGGGTGACGGGTGATGGGTGACGGCTGACGGTCTCTGATAGGTGACGGCTGACGGTCTCTGATGGGTGACGGCTGACGGTCACTGATGGGTGACGGGTAATGGCTGACGATCACTGATGGGTGACGGGTAATGGCTGACGATCACTGATGGGTGACGGGTAATGGCTGACGGTCACTGATGGGTGACGGCTGACGGTCTCTGATGGGTGACGGCTGACGGTCTCTGATGGGTGACGGCTGACGGTCACTGATGGGTGACGGGTAATGGCTGACGATCACTGATGGGTGACGGGTAATGGCTGACGGTCACTGATGGGTGACGGCTGACGGTCACTGATGGGTGACGGCTGACGGTCACTGATGGGTGACGGCTGACGGTCACTGATGGGTGACGGCTGACGGTCTCTGATGGGCGACGGCTGGCGGTCACTGATGGGTGACGGGTAATGGCTGACGATCACCGATGGGTGACGGGTAATGGCTGACGGTCACTGATGGGTGACGGCTGACGGTCTCTGATGGGTGACGGCTGACGGTCTCTGATGGGTGACGGCTGACGGTCACTGATGGGTGACGGGTAATGGCTGACGATCACTGATGGGTGACGGGTAATGGCTGACGGTCACTGATGGGTGATGGCTGACGGTCTCTGATGGGTGACGGCTGATGGTCTCTGATGGGTGACGGCTGACGGTCACTGATGGGTGACGGCTGACGGTCACTGATGGGTGACGGCTGACGGTCTCTGACGGGTGACGGCTGACGGTCTCTGACGGGTGACGGCTGACGGTCTCTGACGGGTGACGGCTGACGGTCTCTGACGGGTGACGGCTGACGGTCTCTGATGGGTGACGGGTAATGGCTGACGGTCACTGATGGGTGACGGGTGATAATTGACGGCTGACGGTCTCTGATGGGTGACGGCTGACGGTCTCTGATGGGTGACGGCTGACGGTCTCTGATGGGTGACGGCTGACGGTCTCTGATGGGTGACGGCTGACGGTCTCTGATGGGTGACGGCTGACGGTCACTGATGGGTGACGGGTAATGGCTGACGATCACTGATGGGTGACGGGTAATGGCTGACGGTCACTGATGGGTGACGGGTGATGGTCTCTGATGGGTGACGGCTGACGGTCTCTGATGGGTGACGGCTGACGGTCTCTGATGGGTGACGGCTGACGGTCTCTGATGGGTGACGGCTGACGGTCACTGATGGGTGACGGCTGACGGTCACTGATGGGTGACGGCTGACGGTCACTGATGGGTGATGGCTGACGGTCACTGATGGGTGACGGGTGATGGTTGACGGCTGACGGTCTCTGATGGGTGACGGCTGACGGTCTCTGATGGGTGACGGCTGACGGTCACTGATGGGTGACGGCTGACGGTCACTGATGGGTGACGGGTAATGGCTGACGGTCACTGATGGGTGACGGCTGACGGTCTCTGACGGGTGACGGCTGACGGTCTCTGACGGGTGACGGCTGACGGTCTCTGACGGGTGACGGCTGACGGTCTCTGACGGGTGACGGCTGACGGTCTCTGATGGGTGACGGGTAATGGCTGACGGTCACTGATGGGTGACGGGTGATAATTGACGGCTGACGGTCTCTGATGGGTGACGGCTGACGGTCTCTGATGGGTGACGGCTGACGGTCTCTGATGGGTGACGGCTGACGGTCTCTGATGGGTGACGGCTGACGGTCTCTGATGGGTGACGGCTGACGGTCACTGATGGGTGACGGGTAATGGCTGACGATCACTGATGGGTGACGGGTAATGGCTGACGGTCACTGATGGGTGACGGGTGATGGTCTCTGATGGGTGACGGCTGACGGTCTCTGATGGGTGACGGCTGACGGTCTCTGATGGGTGACGGCTGACGGTCTCTGATGGGTGACGGCTGACGGTCACTGATGGGTGACGGCTGACGGTCACTGATGGGTGACGGCTGACGGTCACTGATGGGTGATGGCTGACGGTCACTGATGGGTGACGGGTGATGGTTGACGGCTGACGGTCTCTGATGGGTGACGGCTGACGGTCTCTGATGGGTGACGGCTGACGGTCTCTGATGGGTGACGGCTGACGGTCTCTGATGGGTGACGGCTGACGGTCTCTGATGGGTGACGGCTGACGGTCTCTGATGGGTGACGGCTGACGGTCACTGATGGGTGACGGCTGACGGTCTCTGATGGGTGACGGCTGACGGTCACTGATGGGTGACGGGTAATGGCTGACGATCACTGATGGGTGACGGGTAATGGCTGACGGTCACTGATGGGTGACGGGTGATGGTCTCTGATGGGTGACGGCTGACGGTCTCTGATGGGTGACGGCTGACGGTCACTGATGGGTGACGGCCGACGGTCACTGATGGGTGACGGGTGGTGGCTGACGGTCACTGATAGGTGATGGGTGACAGGTGCACCGCTGACGGTCACTGATGGCAGTCTCTTATGTGACAGGTGCACTTTATGGGGTGACTGTGGTGACTGTTGGGTGACAGATGACAATGGGGGGGGGTGATGGGACAAGTTTTGTGCTTGGTGCAGTACAATACACACACAGATCTGGTGGGGTCCCATTTGACTTTGCCCCCTCAGCTCCCTGGTGAGGCACCTGCTGCCGCTATCTTGGAGCCCTACACCTGTAGCCATGGTCAAGCTCAGTGGTACAATGTTACACACATCCACCCCTGAAGAGCGAGCTGGATCTCGCGAAACTAGTCGGGTAGTATTATGCCCGTGTACTATGACTGCTATTACATCCATGTACCAATATTTCTTGTTTATATATCCTTTTTTTGGCAACTGTTGGTGTTATCTATGCATATAAACAATTTTACTTGAATAAACCATATACTGTATTTACTACTGTTATGTTTACTGACGGAAACGGTACCCACTTCATTTAAAATCCCAGGGCGAATCCTTCGTTTTACTATATGTTATAGGGATCGAAGTGTGTTACTGGGTACACTAGACCTTTCTCTTTTTTCTTTAAGAGGGAACGTGACGTACAATAATCCAAACTGCTTGACACACTTGCCTCAGAGGAATCCAGACACAAACGTACCCCTACACCTGAACTAGAAAGGGTATTGGGATTACTACGTAAACAAATCACAGACCTACTACACTATAGAGCCTAGGCAGCGCTGCAAATATGCCAAAAAATTAACTACAAATCAGGAAATAAACGTGGGAAGCTATTAGCCAGATCACTTAAGGAACAAAAATCAGCAGCCTACATTCCCCAAATTATATCCCCAGATGGTCGAAAAGCTACATTACCGAAACACATATCACGAGAATTTAGGGACTTCTATCACTCACTGTACAACCTACCGAACAGGGACTCCCTACAAGCGGATATTGACGCGTATATAACATTTTCCCAAATACCCACAGAAGTTCAAGATGATCTAGACTACCCAATCACTTTAGAGGAGCTCCAGCTTGCCATCGGAACCATGAAACCAGGCATGGCCCTTGGACCTGACGGTTATACCGACCAATATTACAAAACCCTCCTCCCGCTCATTGGCCCTTGGATGGTGACATTTTTTAACGCAGTGGGCACAGGGGCTCTACTCCCAAGGGACACCCTAAAAGCCCACATCACTCTGATCCACAAAGAGGGGAAAGAGCTACAGGCCTATATCCCTATTAAATATTGACCTGAAGCTGTTCACAAAAATTGTTGCCACCCGTTTGGCACAACATCTCCAGTCCTTGATACATCTAGACCAGGTGGGCTTTATTCCCACTAGAGAGGCAAGAGACAACACCATTAAGGTGCTAAATCTCATCTACATGGCAAACACTAAAAAGACCCCTACTGTATTTGTAAGTACAGATGCCGAAAAAGCTTTTGACCGGGTGAACTGGAACTTTATGTTCTCAGTTCTCCATCATATTGGGGTGGGTGAAAGGATGCTTGGCTGGATAAGCAGGATTTATGCAATCCTGATGGTACAGGTGAAAGTGAATGGCCTGCTATCAGAACCTTGCCCCATTGGAAACAGCATTAGGCAGGGGTGCCCATTGTCGCCCCTCCTTTTTGCCCTTTCCCTGGAACCGTTCTTGTGTAAAATTAGACTGAACCCAGACATACAAGGACTTACAGTTGGAGAATCTCAGTGTAAAATATCTGCATACGCCGACGATTTACTCTTTTCCCTGATGAATCCCATGATCTCTTTACCTAACCTTCTGAAGGAATTCAACACATATGGTTCCATCTCAAACTTTAAAAAAAAATGTCTCCAAGTCGGAGGCGATGGGCGTTGCGTTCCCCCCCCCCACTCCTTACTAACCTTGCAATCAAACTTCCATTTTAAATGGACGAGATCCGCTCTCAAATATCTAGGAACATATATCCCATCTGACATAGCGTGCACATATACCCTCAACTTTCCACCCCTGCTAACCAAGACCAGCTCCCTTTTGGAAAATTGGCATAAAGGACTACACTCTTGGTTTGGCAGATATAACCTAGTAAAAATGTGCATCCTCCCCAAAATTTCTGTACCTATTTCAGGCCCTCCCCATACAGATCCCTGCCTCCTTCTTTAAACAGGTACAAACCCTCTTTACCCGCTTTATCTGGGCTCAAAAACAACCCCGATTAAGCCAAGCTCAAATGTCACTACCGAAACATAACGGGGGTCTTGCGGTACCAGACATTCGACAATACTACCAGGTCTCTCACTTGAGCAGGGTATTGGACAAAGACAGAATACAGCACACAAACTCTGGACGCAAATAGAACAGTCCCGGACTGTCATTCCCCTAAAAAGTGCGTTATGGTGCTACAACTCCCTACCTTCGAGACTGAAGTCCCATCCATTGATAGGGACTACGCTAAGACACAGCACCCACATAACCATGCAAACGCTCCTGACAACAGGTAACTCGCCGCTCTATCTGATGCTCGGTCATCTGAATTTTACGCCTGGTCTGCACTCTGCAGAGTATGCAAACTTGAGAGACCTGGGATGTGATCAGGCCTTCGGGTTTGTTACGTTGAGTCGTTGGCTGTCGCTTGCGGAACTGACGGACATGACAGGTAGATACTGCCTCCCTTTTTGGAGGGCAGCACAACTGAACCATTTCCTACATTCCATTCCTGACCCACACACTTTTACCCGCTCATTGACGACTTTTGAAGAATACTGCGTGGAGTCCGGACCGATATCCCACACACTCTCTACAATGTACTAAACTCTCCCCCTAAACAACCACTCCTCCTATGCCTGGAAAGATGAGAGGCAGACCTTAATCGCAAATTCTCAGCGACTCAAAAACAACACATCATCACTTTTGTCATCAAATCATCCCTGTGCACTAAAATTCAGGAAACAAATTTCAAAATATTCTCTAGGTGGTATCTTACACCCACTGGACTCCACAAATGTTTCCCGAATACCTCAGACTGCTGCTGGCGTTGTGAGGAAGATGAGGGCTCATTGTTACACATTTTTTGGTCCTGCCCTAAATTGGAGAACTTTTGGAGAGACGTATGTCGCATAACACAAAGATTCACAGAATATATTATCCCAGAAGATGCGTCTTTCTTCCTGCTACATCTATCAAAGATCTCGGCCAAAATCTACAAAAAATTGCTAATACGACATCTATTGAATGCAGCCAAGGCATGTATACCCCTTTATTGGAAACAGCAGTGCCCTACCTAGTCTTCCCCCTGCCTCTGTCCCTCCTCTCCCCCCCCCCCCCCCCCCGTTCTCCCCACTCTTCTCTTTTTGTCTTGCTATCTACTGATTCTCTACTTTTAATAAAAAAGATATGGGAGGGATCCTGTCCCTCAATGAAATTTCCATGTCAGCTGATATATCTGAGTATATGTTACACATATCCATAGCATCCAATCTCATGTTTGAGACCGTTAAGAAGGATCTGGATGCAACACGCTTTATGTTGTCAAATACATTGTACTGAATATTCAATGACATGTACATCTCTGTTGTAATATTGGGATTTCTCCCAATGTTTGTATTTAATAAAAAATATATTTTAAAAAAAGAATTTATTGCAAATGGCATACTTTTCATTTCGTCAAATGGATGACAAATCCAGACAGGTGTTAAATCACTCTACCTTTCATATCTGAAGGCCAGATGAAAAAAAAATCCAGGAAGCTGAAATATATGTCAGGAACATTGCAAAGTACATTACATATTATAATAAAGGTTGTCTGTCAACTTTTAAGTTCAAAAAATATGAACAGGAACATAACACCAAGTATACATCTTGTGTCCAAATATATTCATAACTAATTTAAACCAACTGATATTAACTGAGATTTTACAATATAGCCATCTCAATTGAAAAATAAAACTTGCCTGCACTAATGTGAAGAGTGAAACTGAGATCTGGACTGCAGCATATAGGCTAGGTCTGGGTCAAAGGCAGTGGTTTTGATGTCAAAATGTCACACAGGTGAGAGTCTTGTCCTCACGAGGTTCTTGTTAAAGTTTATAGCAGAGAATGTCTTCTCACACATATATGTTGAGCCAAACAAGCTCAGCATTTTCTTAGCCAATGTTTGAATCTCTTGAAACCGGCTCTTATCCAGTTGGCGGTAAAAGTTCACAAGAGAGAGCTGTTGGTGACGACTGCATAACTCGCTGTCACAGTGCAGCTCAATGAGCTTGAGCTGCAGCTGAGCTGGAGCATCATCAGGGTCAAGAGTGAATGGAGAGGAGAAAAGGCTGATCTCCTTTTCAATAGCTGCAAAATCTTTAAAGCGCCGTTTAAACTCCGCAGCCAGAGATGTGATTTTTGCGCACTGTTATTGTCCTGTGGAAAACTGTTCATTATTTCCTGTAACACTGAAAAATGTATGGTATTGGGCTGTGTTTATGACACCTGCCTTCTGAAAACTTGCAGCTTTGTTCCAAAGGCTTTGAGGTGTGAATAAAGCTGGTTTACCTCTGCATCTTTCCCTTGAAGACTCGTGTTCAGTACATTCAGATGCTTTGTTATGTCAACTAGAAACCCCAAATTAGCCAGCCAAATCGGATCAGATAGTTCTCGTATCGGTTGTCTCTTTGTTTCCAAGAATTCACAGATTACCTTTCTGAGAGAGTATAAACACTGCAGTGCAGACCCCCGACTCAGTCATCTTACATCATTGTGATATATCTTCGTATTCATCCTGGATGTCCAGTAGAAACTGTTTAAACTGGCGGTGGCACAGGGCTTTAGAGCGAATAAAAATAATAGTCTTGACCACCGGTTTCATAACATGGTCATATTTGAGATGTTTAGCACAGAGAACTTGTTGATGAATGATACAATGGAGTTTAATATCTTTGCCTCCTTTTTTTGATCACCTTGTTACAGATTAGGGTTGCTAATCCACTTTGTTCACCAGCCATGGCAGGTGCCCCATCAGTAAAAATCCTAGTAAGTTTGTTCCAAGGCAGTTTCATGTCCTGTATAGTGGAACAAACAGAAACAAATAAATCTTTTCTTCTTGTTTGGTCCGTAAGGCATTGGAGGTGCTCTTCAGTCACATTCATTTCATCGTCCACTCCTCTCATAAAAATCAGCAACTGAGCAGTGTCAGGTCCGTGCTTTCATCACAGGCTATTGAAAAGAAGTCAAAATACACTCCTTTGGATGTCAACTGTCTCTTAATACCTGATGAAATCTTTTCAATTCTCCGTGCTACAATTTTACGAGCCAAGCAAATGTTGGCAAACTCTTGCTTCTTCTTGGGACAGATATTCTCAACCATTTTCATAACACATTCTTTGATAAAGTAAAAGATTTGCAATTTTTAGCAATTAATGTTGCCGCCTCATAGCTCGCCTTTTTGGCATTTTCATTTGCCTCACGGGCTCTTGTAAAAAAAAGCTGTTGTGACATTAAAACAGCTTCAAGTTGCTTCAACTTTTCACTGTGGTCGCGCCCTGTTATATACAAGGCTATGTCGCGACTGGTAGTGTCTCTTGACATTAAATTATAAACAGCCACAGTCTCTTGGCATATCAGACAAACCACAGTGATTCCGTATTTCAGTGAAGAAATATTCCACTTGTCCTGGAAGCGGCGGCCCTCACTGTCAACTTTCCTTCTCTTGTTTACAGTCGCCATTTTAGAAATTGACCAGAAGGGGAAGGGATCATGTGAGCACAGTGCCAGAGGTTTTAGTCTAAGTGTGTTCGTCCGATACGCTAATAGACTGCCCAACAAGAATTCTCCTACCTTTGTGGCTGTGTGTGGTGAAGAGTCTGAAGATGAGCTGTTATTTGGATATATATATATCTCCTCTTTGGCCCCCAACAAATCCCAGAGCTCCGCTCAGGGTAAGGATGAGCTCAGTTTTTACAAAATATTTATTTTCTCTTCTTTATCCCCTGAGAAATATAGCCTTTATCACTTCTGTGTCCCCCAGGCTCAGATCAGAGCAAGGATGAGCTATTTTTTTTAAAAACATTTTATATTCTCTCTGGACCCCACTTGTAATTTGCCCTTATCTCTTCTGTGGCCCCCAAGCTTTGATCAGGGCAAGGATGAGCTCTGTTTTTTAAATTATTATATATATTTATATATTCTCTTTATATATCTCTAAAACCCCGAGCGCCTCTCACTGCAAGGATGAACTGGGGCGTGTTCGCAAGTCGATGTGCTCGAGCCCACTAGGACGCTGACAGCGTGCAGCGCCGCAGCCAGTCATCGCCGCCAATCACAGACACTGAGACACTGAGAGCTCTGCAGCTGTGGACCGGGAAATGACTTGGTGTCTGTTGTTGGCGCTGCACACTGTCAGCTTCCCAACGGAACCGAGCTCATCCTTACCCTGTGTGAAGCTTGGGGGCCACAAAAGTGATAAAAGCAAATTGCAAGTGGGGCCATATAAAACCAGACCACGGGCCGGACTTTGGAAATACTGCTCTAAGGCCTCTGCTAAAAAACATATATATAATGTTTGGGGGTTCTAAGTAATTTTCTAGCAAAAAAAAAAAAAATTAGATTTTTTACTTGTAAACAAAATGTTTCAGAATAGGCCTGGTCTGCAAATGGATAACATGTTTTGGTCAGTGGTACAACCACTTTTTTTTTTTTTTTATATACAGTGTGGACAGTTCTTTACAAGCCTCATAACCATATAACTTGTCACTACTACTACCACCACTAGTTGGTACTAGCACAGACAGTGTCCTTGATGACCTAATGCCCAGTAGTACCCCTATACTTCCACACAACTACAGGTGCTGAATACAAAACCAATTCAAAAGAAATGTTGGTCGCCTAGCATTTCCTATTTCCAGCACCATACTGCTTAGCCTTTTTGGTTTCTATAGGTGTACAGTGGCTTGGGTTTACAACAGAACTACAGTGAAACAAATTTGGTGTAGGTAGGCTGCCATTCCTGCACAGTGGGGGGGGGGACGACGACAAAGGTGTTTAGGTAAATATTATAGGTACAAGACTTGTTGGACAATTATATACAGTTGTGTAGGTTATGAATGGTCACACTGCTTCACCAGCAGACCCTCTTTTTGCTATATGCTAATATACTCTTTGAGGAGTGGATATACAGTATATCTCCATCACAGCTCAGACCTAAGGCTGTACATATATACATTAGAACAGGACTAAGTTCTTTATGCACTTGGTCCCCTGTGGTAATGAAATAAAAAAAAAAAATCATGAAGGTCCTTGTTTAAATAACAGTTATTTAGTTTAACTATGCTGATACTGTAACAGAATTCCCTGTTCAGTAAATGATTAGGTTTGCAGATGTGTTTACTTGTTTCCTACTTGCTTAGGCTCCTGATTTACATTGTACTACATACTTTCCCAATTACTGTGTTATTTTTAGATGGTATAGGATTGGACACCCCATGCTAATACTTTTGAAATACTATTCTGCAGGCGAAATTTTAAAGAAAAAGTAATTCCACCCCTGTGTAAAATGGAAAGTGAACAAAAAGTGCCATATCGTCGCCTTGAAAGTGCTGTGCTGAAGTTTACTAAAGTAGTTATTCCAACAGATCTGGAAAGATTGAAGAACCATCAATTAAATATTGAGAAGGTTAGTGTTACTTAATTTGATGAAATGTTGACAAACTTGAACTTGACCTGTTTCTGTAAATTGTACAATTTTAATATATTCGCTGAATCGAACATAGTGGGAAAAATAATATAATGTGTGGTTTAGGCAAAAGTATGGACACCCTTTGCAATTCATCCACAAGTGGTGTTTTTTTTCTTTGTTTTGAAAAATTGATTCTTTTTACTATAGGCATGGGGGGGGGGGGTTGTTTTAAGGTGTTGACACCCCTTATGCTCTGCCCACCCCCCAAAATCAGTATCATTCAAGGAATTGTCCCAGGAACTGTCCAGCATTCCAGATAGCTGAGCAAGAAGAGACATTGCCTGACACAGCAGAGGTTCCCGGTTGAAATCCATGCCCTGACACAGACACTGTGTGCTTCTATAGCAAGCGGCTTGCTATGGGGATACATGAAGAAGCGGATGAACCAGGATGGCTGCCGGAGGACCCGAGAGTAGGAAGATTGGGACCGCTCTGTGCAGTACCACTGCAGAGAGCAGGTGAGTATAACATGTTTGTTATTTTAATTTAAAAAACAAATTTGACTTTAGTAACACTTTAAAGTGATTGCAAAGGCAGAAGGTTTTTTATCTTAATACATTCTATGCATTAGGATAAAAATTCTTCTGTAAGCAGCAGCCCCTCTAAAACTTACCTGAGCCCATCTCGATCCAGCAATGTTGCAGGATAGACTCAGCTGCCCGAGACTCTCTCTCCTGATTGGTTTAGACAGCAGCAGAGTGCCATTGGCTTCCACTGCTGTCAATCCAAGTCAGTGAGCCAATGAGTAGAGAGGGGACGGGGTCTAGCTGCGGCTCCATGTCTGAATAGACACACAAAGCTGCGGCTTGGTTTGGGTGCCCCCATAGCAAGCTGCTTGCTGTGGGGGCAGGAGGGAGGGGCCAGGAGCACCGAAGAGGGACCTGAGAGGAGTAGGATCTGGCCTGCTCTGTGCAAAACAACTGTACAGCGTAGGTACGTATGGTATGTTTATTATTATTAAACACAAAAAAACTAGACATTAGTATCACTTTAAGGCCGGCTCCACACCTTTGCATGACAATACATAGTAACTTGTTACTTTGTTCATTCCAGAGCTATTAATTTAGCATGGCAACCCAAAGCACCATCAGTACAATTCCCCATGTGTTGTTGCCGAAAATGCTGCTTGCGCATAATTTTGCGTGCCTTTGGGGTATGCTGCCAGACACTTGTAATAATGCACACACCAGTGTGAAGGTGCCCTAAAGGTAAAGATATTGTATATTGGCTTCAGAGCAAAAAGCAAATGAAATGAAGCTTTTTGATGAATTTGTCATGCTTTCCAGCTGCACTGCATTTCCAGTGAGTTAATGCAGAAATGCCTCACAGAAATACCACCTCATTCCAGTGATGGTGCAGTTAAATCCCTTGCTGATGGGTGTCCTCTTCCCTCCCCCCGGCTACTTCCGGGTGCCGGGTTTACAACCTCTTGATTGGCTGGTTAGGGAAGGACATCATCCCACGCATGTGCATGGTAGTCTGTCATTCCAGCACAGCTGGGATGAGCTGGGAATGCGCATTTTAGTGTGCATTCAGTAGAAGACTGTGAGCAGGTAGGTAAATATTTTTTATTAAAATGTCCATACATGAAGTGCTGCACTAATAAATAAGTAAATTCTTTAAGTGAAAAAACTCAAACACAAATATAGTCCTTAAGTATAAACTTGTATGTGAGAGAAAATCTTCTAGAATGTGAAAAAGTCACACTTCTGCTTCAGAAACAGTAGCAGGGCAGAGAATAAACTGTCACCTCCTAGGGGAAAGACCACCACCAATGGGAATTGGGTATGCTCTTACCAAAAAACTGTGACTTTTTAATGAAAAATTAATGAAAGAATGGTCAAAAGAGCTGGTTAACATGTAGTCCTCCAAACCATCCATGGACCTAGGTGGCACTCTAGGAACTCCAGGCCATTTCCCAAACATTGATAACTGGCATGAAAGGAAAGCATACAAACCAAATAGTGTAAAACCCTTTTAAAAGTTTTATGAAATCTTAAGAATATCATTCACAGAGTTAAAAAAGAATTGCGCAATCAACATCCCGGCTAACAAAGATGAAGTTTACTGTCACTTCCGTTTTGTGATGACGCAAGCACGTCGCTCTTCCCTATGTGTTTTTTCGCCAAGGACTTCTATCGGGGTACATCATCGTCTTATATACAATAACGAGATGCAATCAGGCCTCGCTCTCACCTATGCTGCATAGAACATCCCATATTATCCAAGCCACATTGGGGAGCAGTTCAAGTATGGAAACCAAGCCTCAATTTCAATAATAAAATCGTGAACAATCTGAAATAGAAAAAAAGTGATATCGCCCACTCAGAAAATGGTCAAACTCCCTCTAATGGGATAAAAATATAATGCAGGTTAACTGAAGACGGGGAAACAATCAGTATGTAATAATATGGTTAAAAAACAAATGTAATAATAATAATAACGACCTAAGGATGCATTAAAAATAACGAAAAAACAAAACAAGAGAAAAATTAATAATAAGCAATAATAGTCTGTGGGGCATAAATACCGCATAAAGGCTTAAAGGGACCAAAATTCGAAAATATCAGTATATCAAATAAACCTAAAAATGATGCTGTATAAAACCTAATTTTGTCTCCAATTTAGAAGTCTCCCTCTTACTAGCACTCTCCCTTCAGTGGGGGGGGGGCAATAAATCTATGGCTACCCCCAAAAAAAAACTGTTTCAGAAGGATCTTTGTTATGGACTTCCCTATAATGTTGGGGAACACTATGGCTTTTGAAACCCTTCCTAATATCGTTGATGTGTTAATTTAGTTGACCACGCAGTGCTCTTGTGGTCCTGCCCACATACTGCAGGCCACACGGGCACTGAAGCATGTACACTACATGAGTGGTGGGTACATGTGATGAAGGGTCTAATAGAAAATGTCCTGGATGTTGCTGAGAGGGAACCAGTCTATAAATAACCCAGGGTTTAGTAGGTATAAGTGGACCTAACACTCCTTCATTTGTAATATATGCCAGAGTTTACCCATAATTCTCCTAATAACATTCTGCTGTGAAGAAAAGGAAGTAACAAAAGCTAATCCAAATCTATCTCCCCCATCAACATCTTTTAGATTTCTCTGTCAGAAGGGAATTGCGGTCCAATTGTTGAACCAAATGAATAGTATTTTCCAGGCAAGTGGCATCATACCCTCTTTGAGAACATTAGTCTGAATCTCAGAATCTTCTAACCGGGTGCAATTACACCTTAGATGCATAAACGGTTACTGGGAAACTCTTTTTAACCATGGTTGGTAGTGACCGCTGTCGACCGGAATGTATAAATTGTGATCCATTAGTCTAAAAAAGTAGAGGTAACAAGTCTACCCTCTGCAACCAAAATTTTTAAATCCAAAAAATGAATTTCTTTCTGATTTGGCCTCATAATTCAAAACAATGCCCCTTTCATTACTATTCAAAGACTTCAAATATGATTCTAAAGATTGGAGACCACCATCCCAAAGGAGAAGGATGTCATCCATATACCTGGCCCATAGGCCCACCTCTGGTTTCTGCTGGGCATAGATAAAATCCTCCTCCCACTTATCCATTAATAAACTGGGGGCACATTTTTAGTCTTGTCTCCTGTGGGGTAATTTTTCTGGTTCAATAATTTTTATTGCAGAAATAGTATTAAAACATACAGCAATGTCAAGGGCACCTAGACTGCCCACGCAGGGGCTATAACTGGCGCACAGGAGACAAAAAAGAGGGGGGATACCTCCTGTCTAAACTGTCACTAAAATCCTGAGTGCAATATACGTATTTTGGGATGACCCCATTAAGTGCAAAAAATAACCAGGACAAACTTGCATTAACTCTGCATTAAAATCGTTCTGGGCATCTGTTGGCAATTGACAAGGGCTAAGAGCCCAGCAAAAGAAAAGGAAAACCGAGAAAAATAAGAAAGAGAGGGGGAGAAAAAGAAGAAATGGGGTAGGGGGAAGAGAGAGGAAGGAGAAGGGGACCCGGGATCACCCAGGAAACCAGTCAGAGCCGACCTATACTAGCCAGAGGGAGTTCCGGGAAGACATAAGCCAGCCGTGGTTCCCAAACTTTAAGGAACTTGGCATGCATGTCTTTAAGTATACTAGACATTTGTTCATTGACCATCATGGTCGCCAAGTGGTTTTTCACTGCCTGAAAGGGTACTGTGGTCTTCTTCTAATGCTGCTGACGAGCAAACAAACCCGGGATAGGGCAATGTAATAGTGCAAATTTAGCCGCTTTACGGACATTCAGATGGAACAAAGAATACAGAAGACCAAAACACTCTGGACCAGAAACCCATTAAGCCTGGCAGGCACACCATGGCCACATCCCCGGAAGCAGCGATCACCAAAGGTCGGGTTGGTATGGGCAATACATGCTGGAACCCAGTACCACCACAACAGCACTTTGTGCGCTGCCTCAAAAATGGCAGTATTGAATGAACATTTAACTACAAAAGTCTAGGCCTTGCTCCAATCTGCTGGATAAATCCCGGTACCCAGATCATGGACAATACGTGCTGGAACCCAATACCACCACAACAGCACTTTGTATGCTGCCTCTAAAATGGTAGTATTGAATGAACATTTAGCTACAGAAGTCCAGGCCTTGCTCCAATCCGCTGGATCGATCCCAGTATCCAGATCTCATTCCCACTGGGACACATAGAAGAATGAGGTGAGAGATGGTCGGCCATTCAAAGCTGCGTAAAGAGTGGAGATAGGGCCCAGGGAACCTGGGGCATGTAAACAAATGTGTTTGAAAGTGGTTGTTTGAAACTGGTAGAAAGAGGTACGCAGGAGCGTAGCTATCCAGTGTTGGATCTGGAGAAAACGAAAGAATTCTGACTGGGGAGCGTCATAGGGTGCACAGAATGCAGACCACATTGGCTGAGTACGTGTGTTCAACAGGTGGCGTACCTGGGTAAGGTCCTAAGAGGTCCACCACCAAAGGCCTGAGGCTGTTTAAGACCAGGGGGG
The DNA here is from genome assembly GCF_042186555.1 of Aquarana catesbeiana. Taxonomy (NCBI): domain Eukaryota; kingdom Metazoa; phylum Chordata; class Amphibia; order Anura; family Ranidae; genus Aquarana; species Aquarana catesbeiana. The sequence continues at coordinate 242,372,772 of NC_133328.1, read as the reverse complement.
AACAATGGGTTATTAGTAATAGGCAGCAAGGGCAGGAAGGGGGACATAAGGTAACTCGAGTACTGTACCGAGTCCCACAATTTTAAGCTATGTAGCATGAGAGAGCTCAATGATGTCGGCCGAAGTTTCTGGGGAAGCCATAGAAGCGCTTGGATAGAAAGAGGGGCACAATTGGGTAGCTCCAGAAGCACCCATAGGGGGACATTGGAGGGATCATGGAGTAGTGTTAATTCTGGGCTGCCAGGTAGTACTTAGAGACATGGGGAACCCCCAAGCCTCCTTGTAATCTATGTATAAAAAGGGTAGCCTTAGAAATTCTAGAGCGTTTATTAGCCCAGATAAAAAGCGCATAATCCTGCTCTGAAGCAGGTGGAGAAAATGTGAAGGGACCCGTACTGGTAAGGTGCAGAAAAAGTATAAGAGTTTTGGTAAGACTGTCATTTTTACAGAGTAGATTTGGCCTATCCAGGACAGGTGCTGAAATTGCCACGTCTGCATAAGGGCAGTCAAGGATCGACGCAGGGGGTAGTAATTAGCTGAGAACAGTGAGGTGTAAGTGGGGGTCAGCCGAACTCCCAGATTTTCAGGTGATTGGAGAAAAGCCAGTGTAGCACCAATATTTAAAAGGGCCCAAAATGCATCCCTGGGAATTACAGCCTAACATTGATAGTATGCAAGCTCTTGGAGGGGATGATAAGGGACTATATACAAGACTTTAGTAATGAGAACGGTATCATTAGCAGTAATCAGAATGGATTCATGAAGAATCGTTCTTGCCAAACCAATCTTTTAACCTTCTATGAGGGGGTGAGTTGCCATCTAGATAAAGGAAGGCCCATAGACATGGTGTATCTGGATTTTGCAAAAAGCATTTGACACAGTTCCCCATAAATGTTTACTGTACAAAATAAGGTCCGTTGGCATGGACCATAGGGTGAGTACATGGATTGAAAACCGACTACAAGGGCGAGTTCTGAGGGTGGTGATAAATGGGGATTGCTCGGATTGGTCAGAGGTGGGTAGTGGGTTCCCCCAGGGTTCTGTGCTGAGACTAGTCCTATTTATTTTGTTCATAAATAACCTGGAGGATGGGGTAAACAGTTCAATCTCTGTACTAAGCTAAGCAGGGCAATAACTTCTCCGCAGGATGTGGAAACCTTGCAAAAAGATCTGAACAAATTAATGGGGTGGGCAACTACATGGCAAATAAGGTTCAATGTAGAAAAATGTAAAATAATGTATTTGGGTGGCAAAAATATGAATGCAATCTATACACTGGGGGGAGAACCTTTTGGGGGTCCTAGTAGATGATAGGCTCAGCAATGGCATGCAATGCCAAGCTGCTGCTAACAAAGCAAACAGAATATTGGCATGCATTAAAAAGGGGATCAACTCCAGAGATAAAACGATAATTCTCCCGCTCTACAAAAATCTGGTCCGGCCGCACCTAGAGTATGCTGTCCAGTTCTGGGCACCAGTCCTCAGGAATGATGTACTGGAAATGGAGCGAAGAGCAAGGGCCAAAGAAGGGCAACTAAGCTAATAAAGGGTCTGGAGGATATTAGTTATGAGGAAAGGTTGCGAGCACTGAACTTATTCTCTCTGGAGAAAAGAGGGTTGAGAGGGGATATGATTTTGATTTATAAATACTGTACTAGTGACCCCACAATAGGGATAAAACATTTTCGCGGAAGGGAGTTTGACAAGACACGTGGCCACTCATTAAAATGAGAAGAAGAGAGGTTTAACCTTAAACTATGTAGAGGGCTCTTTACTGTAATAGGGCGTACACACGGTCGGACTTTGTTCGGACATTCCGACAACAAAATCCTAGGATTTTTTCCGACGGATGTTGGCTCAAACTTGTCTTGCATACACACGGTCACACAAAGTTGTCGGAAAATCCGATCGTTCTGAACGCGGTGACGTAAAACACGTACGTCGGGACTATAAACGGGGCAGTGGCCAATAGCTTTCATCTCTTTATTTATTCTGAGCATGCGTGGCACTTTGTCCGTCGCATTTATGTACACACGATCGGAATTTCCGACAACGGAAAATTTTATCTCCTGCTCTCCAACTTTGTGTGTCGGAAAATCCGATGGAAAATGTCCGATGGAGCCCACACACGGTCGGAATTTCCGACAACACGCTCCGATCGGACATTTTCCATCGGAAAATCCGACCGTGTGTACGGGGCATAAGAGCGGCAAGGATGTGGAATTCCCTTCCACAGGCGGTGGTCTCAGCGGGTAGCATCGATAGTTTAAAAAAACTGTTAGATAAGCACCTGAACGACCGCAACATACAGGGATATACAATGTAATACTGACATATAATCACACACATAGGTTGGATTTGATGGACTTGTGTCTTTTGTCAACCTCACCTACTATGTAATGTACGTAGTTGTCCATCGAAAAGGGTAATGGGACTGCAGGCGTGCGACCAGGTCAGGATCTAGGGAGACATTTAGAGTCACCGATTTCTCTAAGTTAATACGGAGGCCCAAAATGGACGAGAAATGTGTCAAGAGGCGTAACAGGTTGGGGAGAGTAGTAAGGGGGTTAGTCAAGGTCAGAAAAGCGTCATCAGCAAAGAGGCTTAACTTGAACTCATGGTCTGCATAGGGAATTCCAGTCATGTCCCGGTCTGCGCAAAGTGCGAGTGCTAAAGGTTCCAAGGCCAAAATGAACAAAGCTGGGGAAAGGGGGCACCCCTGCCTCGTGCCCCTATGGATAGAAAAGGGTGCAGAAAAGTACCCAGCATATTTGACTGCAGCAGTAGGGGCCGAGCATAAAGCCTGAATCCAGGCCAGCAAGGCTTCCCCAAAAATCCAACGAGAGACCACAAATTGCAGCTATTCCCACGACAAGGTATCAAAGGCTTTGTAAATATCTAAAGAAAGAAGGAAGCCAGGAATTTCCCAATGTTACAAAAGATGAAAGGGATGAACCACTTTACGGACATTATCACCAGCCTGGCTCCCTGGGACGAAACCCACCTGATCCCTGTGGATCAAGTGACCTATAAATGGGTTGATGTGTGCGCTCATGATTCTACCTAGGATCTTCAGGTCGTCATTCAGAAGTGATATTGGTCTAAAGGCCTGAGGTTCACTGGCATCCTCTGGCTTTTTTGGAACCATTGAGATATGGGCCCTTAAAGCATCAGGAGAGGGCAAGGAGCCTTGCTTTAAATTGTTGAAATAGTTAGCAAGGTGAGGCGCTAACAACACAGGGAATGTCTTATAGTAAAGTCCTGGAGAATCTGGATCCTTGAACATTGAAGCGGTCACTGGTGTTCTCAATTTTGAAAAAATATCCTCCCCACATCATCTGCCTCAAAGAAACGCATCTTACTGGTTCAAAATTGAGGGCCCTTAAGCGGCCATGGTTAGCTCAGTCCTGTCATGCTACCCATACGAAATACTCTAGAGGGGTCTCTATTTTGCTGGCAAAATCTCTCTCTGCGGAGATATTGCAAATTCAATCAGATCCTGATGGAAGGTATATTGTGCTTATAATACAAATTGCCACTGTGACGCTCACCTTGGTGAATGTTTATATCCCCCCTCCATTTTCCGCAGATGTGCTAACCAAATTGTCACTTATGCTTTTATCCAGGAACCCAGGCCCTCTGCTTTATGTGGGAAACTTTAATGCTGTAATGAACCCGACCATGGACCGCTTGGGGGGTGGTGGTAGATACTTTACATCCTTTACTAACTGGGCCCAGGTCCACGGACTCACTGAGATATGGCGTTGGAAACACCCAGATATAGGCCAGTACTCCTGCCATTCGGATTCTTTCCACACTATGTCTTGATTAGATCTGGCATTTGTTACACGGGACACTCTCCCAATTGTCTCTGCTGTGTCATACTTACCCAGGTGTGACAATGCCCCCCTGTCTGTGGATCTTCATCTTCTTCCAAGTTCGGGCCTGACTATATGGCGCCTGAATTCCAACTGGCTGCAGGATGAAGTGGTACAGGGGGAATGCAGGAAAGGTATTGTTGATTACTGGAATAAGAACCAAGTATTACAGTGGTATGGCTTTGGCCCCCGCATTATAGCATGGATAAGACTCCTTTACTTCTCCCCATTGGCCTGTATACAAGTTAATGCTCATATTACTGATGCTTTTCCCATTACTAGGGGCACTAGTGAGGGCTGTCGGTTGTCAACCCTCCTATTCGCTCTGGCTGTGCGCATTCGTTGCTCCCCATTAATTAAGGGCCTCCCTATTGCCACCATAAAGGAGCGAGTTTCCCTATACGCAGATGACCCCTTGGTCTACTTGGCTGACACCCATGACTCGCTAAAACGTTGCTATCTGAGATTAACATCTTTGGTGACTACTTTGGATTCTGGGTGAACTGGGACAAATGTAATCTTTTTCCTTTGGACCCTGATGGAACTCTGCAGGTTCACCCGGACTCCAGATTGAAAGTTATGTCCTCTTTCAGATACCTGGGGGTTATAATGCAGTTACCCTTGTCCTCTTATATTATTAATAACCTGTGTCCCCTATTAACCCAGCTACAAATACAAACTAAGCAATGGATGGACCTACCTCTGGACCTCATGGGAAGGGCTAATACCCTTAAAATTATATATTTACCTAAGTTATTATATGTTCTAGTCAACTCCTCTTGTAAAATCCCCAAATCCATCTTTAGGCAGATAGAAACAATCTGTACGGCGTTCCTATGGAATGGTAAGCCCCCTAGGGTGCCGACTCATCTGGCAGGATTGGCGTTTCCTAACTTCTATTTGTACTATTTGGCTTCCCAACTGGTCCACATTCATGACTGGCTGCACCCGGTTGCAGCGAACGCCTGTACCACCACTGAGGGAGCTATTGCCTCCTCTCTAGAGACCCTCCATAATATTATATACAGAAGTCGTGTCCTGGCTCGTCCGAGCATGTCTATGTTAGATATCTCACTTTCCCTATTTCAGTTGATCGTCTCAAAAATTTCTAAAGACTCATGGTCGGCCTCCCCAAATAATCCTCTGTGGTTCAATCCCAACTTGAAAGAACTGTACTTCCTACCTATTCCACAACGTTGGTACTCCAAGGGAATCAAATACCTATGTCACCTATATGTAACACAGGGATTTAAATCTTTTCAACAATTGTGCATTTTTGCTTTTGACTTGCCACGCTCCTACTTGTTTTTTTATTACCAACTCCATCATGCCGTTCATGCTCAATTTGGCTCTCTAGACAATCCTATCACCATACATCCGTTAGAGAAAATGCTAAGACACCCTGACCCTACTAAGCTTATCTCCACATATTATGCTGCCCTCACGACTGATTGTAACCCTGGATTCTGAATGGCCCAGACGAAATGGACTTCTATGGACATCCCCTTTACAGAAGATGACTGGTTAGAATTCAGTGACACAAACAAGTCCTCAGTGATATCTTCCTGGGACCATATTATACATATTAAAATCTTTCATCTATCCCACCTTACCCCTGCTAGGTTACATAGAATGGGGTTGTCTCCCACAGCTGACTGTTTTAGAGGATGTGGTCAAAATGCAGACTTCCGACACTGTTTTTGGTCGTGTCCAGTGGTCCAGGACTTCTGGGTGGAGATGGGTTCCTTCATTTTGTCAGCAGTAGGTCTCCCAAACATAAACCTCAAAAACCGCCTCCTGGGCATATTTGGTGACCTGCCTATATCCTCCCATGCTAAGAGACTTATCCGCATTTTGTACTTCTTCGCGAAGAAGTCCATTTTATTGTTATGGAAAGGATTACAGACACCTCAAAAATCCCTTTGGTTAAAATTGATTAATGATTCTTTACCATTATATAAACTCACGTTTGAGATTCCGAAAAGAACCAACACGTTTAAAAAAATATGGGGCAGATGGATAGCTAGCCCTCTAACCCTTACCCCAGGGTAGATACATTGTTATATACTATTCTTGGTTATGCCATGCATTTCACCACATCTGGTTGCCTTTTAAAACTGGAGAATTATATGTTGGTCATTTCTCGTAATCTTGCACTTAAAAGCCACAAGGGGCATGTCAATTGATATCTGTTTATTGAATGTTCAAGTGTACCTGTTTATGCACTAGTATGAATAACCAAAGTCTTCTTTTGTATGTTGGTTTATCAAAAACTCAATAAAAATATCTTTAAAAAAAAGACCGGGCAAATCCGTCAGGGCCTAAGAGGGCTTCAGGGACTTGATTGCCCAGAGAACTTCAGCTTCCGAGATGCTCGTGTTTAGAGCTTCATGTGCTCCACTTGGGAGCAAAGAGAGGTTTCCCGGAAGAACTGCTCCTCTTGCTGTAAGGGAAATGGACCTGGTTTAGTATAAAGCGAGGAAACGAACTCAGGGAAACCAGATAAGATTTGCTCAGGATTAGAGGTAAGACCCCCAGCTCTCGTCCGGAGCCGATCGATCAGGTTCGTACTGTTTTCCTACCAAATTCAGTTTCTTGGCCAGCATAGGTCCTGGTTTATTTGCACATATATAGTACTTGTGCTTGGACCATCGTAGGGCCTTCATGACTCGGGAGATGGAGAGAAGATCAAGTTCTGTCGCCAGGTGTCGTGAGCCTTTCTATGTGTAGCAGTGGGATGTGCCTTCCAAAGTGCATCTGCGGCCAAAAGAAGAGAATGTAGTTCTGTGATGCGACGCTCCCTAGTTGAATAATATGACCCCGAACTGTAGCCTTTTGGGCTTCCCAAAGGGACACAGCTGATGCGACAGAGCCGACATTGTCAGGAAAATATGTTTGTATGAATGATTGGATCGGTAGACTCGTGGCCTGGGTGGACAGTAGGGACTCATTAATTCGCCATTGAAAAGGGCGCTTAGTGGGGCCTCAAAGAGACACAAGAAAAACCAAGGGGTCATGATCAGACCATGGTGAGGAAAGAATAGAGATTTAACAAACCAGTGGAAGGTGATCTACCTGCATAAAAACGTGGTAAATCCTGCAAAAGCTATCATGGGGGATGGAGTAATAGGTAAAGTCACGATCCTTGGGATGGAGCTCCCTCCAAACATCTATTGAACCAAAAGTTTGCAGAACTGCACACATCTGAGCCTCCTGGGATGGGTCGTGAGAGGGGGTAGCCCCTTGTGCGTAACGTCTGTCTAAAGTTGAGTTGAGGGCAATGTTAGAGTTACCCATAAAAAGGAGCAGGCCCTTCTGGTGCTGAGAGACTACCTTACAAAGATGGGAGATGGGAGACAACCTTTGTTGAATTTGGTTAAGTGTGTAGCAAGAGACAATTGTTACCTATTGGTCCCATAAAGTCCACTGTAAGAGTGGATATCGGCCCGTGGGGTCAGCAATCTCCAATGTGCAAGTGAAAGGAAGCTTGCGTTTGAATGCAATCAAGACACCACTATGTTTTTCAGTGGCCGAGGCAGTATAAAACTGTGGATAATGTGGGGAAAGAAACCGTGGAGTGAAGGATTGGGCGAACCTGGTCTCCTGTAGGCATATTACACCCACCCATTGAGATTTAAGATGATGAAACACTTTGGATCGCTTGAGGGGGAAGGGGAGAAGGGAAGGGGAGAGGGGGTGTGCACCGTGGGTAGAGAGAAGATCCAAAAAAAAAGGAGAAGCAGCATAGGCCAGCAGGCTATCAACTATAAATGTATACAACAATCTCTTTATGGAAGAAGTTGGGAGGGGGGGGGGGGGCACAGCTCTAAACACCGTGTCCCCAGGTCCACTGCATGACCCTAGAAACCAATCAGGCACATATGATAAAATACAAATGTATAAAGGTAACATATAGAGAGAAGGGCGGGCCTTCACACCACCGCCAGCATGAAGAGGTCCGACGGAGGCGGGGAGGCAGACCCAAGAGTCAGTCTAGAATGGCGCAGGCATATGGAAAACCAATATGTAGCAAGTCAAGCATAAAAACCAATAAACAGTAGAATATTAACCTCCATTCCTTTGACCCATAGTGAGTCAAAGGCGGAAGCCATGTAGAGCAGGTGTCAACAATTATTGCCATAAAACTAAAGGGAGAAAACCTCCAGCTAAATTAGGGACACGAAGGCATAATTGGGGACGCTATGAAAAATTCCAGTGTTCTATGTGTAAAAAAGTCCAAAAGCGTTCAACAGGAACTTGCTTGGGGCGCCAATTCCAGCTCAATAGGCACATCCAGTTACAGGATAGACTTGTTTGATGAGTGCAAGATGCTCTTTTGGGGACTGGGCAAAGCTCACATACAGTGCCTTGCAAAAGTATTCACCCCCTTGGCTTTTTACCTATTTTGTTACATTACAGCTTTTAGTTCAATGTTTTTTTTTCTTCTGAATTATATGTGATGGATCAGAACACAATAGTCTAGGTTGGTGAAGTAAAATTAGAAAAATATATACATACAACAATTTTTCAGAAATAAAAAACGGATTATTGGCATGTGTGTATGTATTCACCCCCTTTGTTATGAAGCCCATAAAAAGCTCTGGTGCAACCACTTACCTTTGGAAGTCACATAATTAGTGAAATGATGTCCACCTGCGTGTAATCTAAGTGTCACATGATCTGTCATTACATATACACACCTTTTTGAAAGGGGTTGCAACAGCTAAGCAAGAGGCACCACTAACCAAACACTGCCATGAAGATCTCTCCAAACAAGTAGGGACAATGTTGTTGAGAAGTACAAGTCAGGGTTGGGTTATAAAAAAATATCCAAATCTTTGATGATCCCTAGGAGCACCATCAAATCTATGATAACCAAATGGAAAGAACATGGCACAACAGCAAACCTGCCAAGAGACAGCCGCACACCAAAACTCACGGACCGGGCAAAGTGGGCATTAATCAGAGAGGCAGCATAGAGACCTAAGGTAACCCTAGAGGAGCTGCAGAGTTCCACAGCAGAGACTGGAGTATCTGTACATAGGACAACAATAAGCCGTACGCTCCATAGAGTTGGGCTTTATGGCAGAGTGGCCAGAAGAAATCTATTACTTTCATCAAAAAACAAAATGGCACATTTTGAGTTTGCGAAAAGGCATTTGGGAGATGTATGGAGGAAGGTGCTCTGGTCTGATGAGACTGAAATTGAACTTCTTGGCCATCAAAGAAAACGCTATGTCTGGTGCAAACCCGACACATCACATCACCCAAAGAGCACCATCCCCTCAGTGAAACATGGTGGTGGCAGCATCATGCTGTGGGGATGTTTTTCAGTCGGGACTGGGAAGCTGGTCAGAGTTGAGGGAAAGATGGATGGTGCTAAATAGAGGGATATTCTTGAGCAAAATCTGTACCACTCTGTGAGTGATTTGAGGCTAGGATGGAGTTTCACCTTCAAGCAGGACAATGACCCCAAACACACTGTTAAAGCAACACTTGAGTGGTTTAAGGGGAAGCATGTAAATGTGTTGGAATGGCCTAGTTAAAGCCCAGACCTCAATCCAATAGAAAATCTGTGGTCAGACTTAAAGATTGCTGTTCACAAGCACAAACCATCCAATTTGAAGGAGCAGGAGCAGTTTTGCAAGGAGGACTGGGCAAAAATCCCAGTGGTAAGATGTGGCAAGCTCATAGAGAATTATCCCAAGCGTCTTGGAGCTGTGATAGCTGCAAAAGGTGGCTCTACAAAGTATTAACTTTAGAGGGAGAATAGTTATGCACATTGACGTTTTCTATTATTTTGTCCTATTTGTTGTTTGCTTCACAATAAAAAAAAACTTCAAAGTTGTGGGCATGTTCTGTAAATTAAATGATACAAATCCTCAAACAATCCATGTTAATTCCAGGTTGTGAGGCAACAAACACGAAAAATGCCAAGGGGGTGAATACTTTTGCAAGGCACTGTAGTCGTTCAAGAGGAGACTTAACAGAGATTCAACAGGTATTACTGAAAAGTCATCCAGAACAAAAAAAAACACAAGGAAAAAGAGCCCAATAACAATGGGTTACCAGTAGGGTGGCCACACAGCCAGACTCATGAGTAGAGATGGAAAGGTCAGTGTGACAGACATAGCCAGAACAGAGGCTGTTGGAGAGGACTGTATGCAAGCCTGTTGCCTTTTGATTATGGGCCCTGGATTTTCAATGGAACAATACTCTTTGTGAGGTGAATGAGAAATCCAGTCTGAACTGTATTAATCGGACTCAGTCGTGTATATATGTATATATTGTATGGGGACTCCTTACTGTAGATTTGTGTCCCTGAAGAGGGAGGGGGGATTCCTCCAGCAGCCCCCTGCTGATAAGACTGATTCATTCTGTTGGGACACATCCTGTGAGGAGATGCTGGTGTTATCAACATGTGTTTATGTTAATTGAGAGAGCTGATCACATTAGCCACCAGCACTGGCTAGGAGACGAATGGTCTAGGCTGAGGAGGGGATAGATTGTTGTTTGTATTGTTAATTGTAATTAGCTCCAGCTATTGTGTTTATATTAATGTGTGAAGCTCGGTGCCCACAAGACTGTCATCTGGTCTGGGTACATTTTGTAGTAAATTAGCTCATGTTAATTAGGTTAGCTTTGAGTCATCCCTGCTGTATAAAGGTCTGTGAGATCTCAAATAAAAAGTTAGTTCTGATGTACTCCAAGACTGGTGTTGTCTAGTTCTTGGGGTTCCTATAGCCAGATCCATTGGACTCGTGTTCCAGAACTTAGGAAGCGGTATATGACGGAAGCACTCAAGCGGAGGGTGGGACGTTCTGTGACATTGGTGGCAAGCAGCGGGAAAGCTTCCTGAAGTCTGGGACATCCAAACCTCCAACTGTGGATCCAAGATCAGCATAGCAGACTTCAGTCACCCCAGCGGAGATATGGACCTGGCATCAGAATTCCCGGGGCTGCTGCGGATCATCCTTTCAACATACACCAGGACTGTGTCTGAGGATGAATACCTGGAGCTCAGGCAGCTGATTCGGGTGAAGCTCTGGATTGCAGCCCTCCGTCTCGCTGGTATAAAACAGGGCAAGTGCTTTCCAACCCAAGAGCAACGGGCCAGTGACCAACGGCATTGCGGATGGCATTCCTGGGAGAGCAGCCCCAGGAGCAATGGGTGACTGAGTTGGACAGGTTGGTCCAGCAGGAGATAGAGCTGGACAATCATTATCGGGCTCTGCAATGGCACGCAGAGGAGGGATATTTAGGGGAGACAACAGAATGCTCTCCGGAGGGATATGACTTTGGCGGCCCTGGATTGCTGTGGGAGAACCTTACAGATCTTTTTATGTTTGGCGATGAAGGGGAACCTGACCTTGAGGACCTGAGAGACTATAGAGAGTCTATGCTCGGTCTTGCAGGGGTCTCAGAGCTCAAACCTGATCTGGACCATTTGCTAAGGAAGGAACAGCATCTGGAAAGGGCATACAGGAAACTGCTAGAACAAGTTCAGCAGCATGCCAGAGAATCGGCAGTGGAAAATCCGGAGATTGCCGTCCCCAAACCTGAAGTGCTGACAACAGGGCAGAGCTCTGCTAACCTCTGCCCAGAAATGATAGCATCTTCTGGGTTCCATGGACAGGAGATGGTGAACCTCTATCCCCAGACATCAGTTGCAGAGACATGGGATTTGATAGACTTTTCTGCTTAGGAAAAACAACCTGATGAGCCTCCAGCAGAAGAGCTGCTATCAGGGCCAAAGTTCACTGTGTTCTGCTCAGCACCAACAGTGGCTTCGGCCTTCTTGAGAGAAGAGGTAGTCGGCCTTTCTCCCACAACACTGACAGGGACATGTGATTTTCTGCCAGCAGCATCTATGGAGTTAAAACAAACTTCTCCAGCTGAAGATCTGGTAACTGAACAGAGGGTCCAAGACCTCTGTCCCACACTTTTACCAATTCCAGAGACTGGGGATTTAATAGACGTTTCTGTAGAGGAGGAACCACCTGGAAAACCCCCAGCAGAAGTGCTGGCAACCGGACAGAGGGTCCAAGACCTCTGCCCCACACCTGCAGCAATTGTGGAGGCTCAGGGTGAGAAGATGGCAATCACTTCCCAGCAGCAGATACAGGGGGAGAAGGGAGAGGAGGTGTGTGTTGTCCCTCCCCAACAGTTGGCCAGGGTGGAGGAAGTGGGCTTTCCTCCCCAGCAAAGATCCGTGTACCTGGGAGACAGTACCATCGACATGTCATCCCAGCAGCCAGATGAGGGAATGGAAAAGGAAGCAGCCAGCTCACCTCCCCAATGGCAGCTACACAGTTTGGGAGTGGAGGAAGCCAGCCTCCTGCCCCAACAGTTAGCCGGAGCAGAGGATGCGGAGTCCCCAGCAGAAGTGCTGGCAACAGGGCAGAGTGCTACCAACCTCTGCCCAGCACCAGCAACAACTACAGAGTTCCAGGGAGGCGGGGCAGTCGGCCTCCCTCTCCAACAGTTAGCCGGAACAGATGGTGTGGGGTTTCCAGCAGAAGGGCTGGCAACAGGGCCGAGGACTGCTGGACTCTGCCCTCAACTAACAGAGGATGGATTTCCTGTGAAGGTGGATGGGACTTCAGTCTCCACCTGTATACTCCAGGGATACTGGGCAGTGGGCCCAGATCCCCAACAGCATGACAGAGTGAGCCCAGACACCCTGTCCTCTCTCCAGCGGCAGAAAGGATTCCAGGGAGAAAGGCCAGTCCAGGCCTCTCCCCAGCGGCAGATATGTTCTCTGAGAGAGGCAGAGGTTGGCTGGGTGAGTAATGCTTTGTTTGAAACAATTTATTTGGGGTACTGTGTGGGTACAGGCAGTAGAGGACTGGAACTATGGACTAACTTCGGAGTCAACCCGTCTGGGGTCTCCTCCTGTGTTAGTCTCCTGCCGAAAGGGGAGAAATGTGACAGACATAGCCAGAACAGAGGCTGTTGGAGAGGACTGTATGCAAGCCTGTTGCCTTTTGATTATGGGCCCTGGATTTTCAATGGAACAATACTCTTTGTGAGGTGAATGAGAAATCCAGTCTGAACTGTATTAATCGGACTCAGTCGTGTATATATGTATATATTGTATGGGGACTCCTTACTGTAGATTTGTGTCCCTGAAGAGGGAGGGGGGATTCCTCCAGCAGCCCCCTGCTGATAAGACTGATTCATTCTGTTGGGACACATCCTGTGAGGAGATGCTGGTGTTATCAACATGTGTTTATGTTAATTGAGAGAGCTGATCACATTAGCCACCAGCACTGGCTAGGAGACGAATGGTCTAGGCTGAGGAGGGGGTAGATTGTTGTTTGTATTGTTAATTGTAATTAGCTCCAGCTATTGTGTTTATATTAATGTGTGAAGCTCGGTGCCCACAAGACTGTCATCTGGTCTGGGTACATTTTGTAGTAAATTAGCTCATGTTAATTAGGTTAGCTTTGAGTCATCCCTTCTGTATAAAGGTCTGTGAGATCTCAAATAAAAAGTTAGTTCTGATGTACTCCAAGACTGGTGTTGTCTAGTTCTTGGGGTTCCTATAGCCAGATCCATTGGACTCGTGTTCCAGAACTTAGGAAGCGGTATATGACGGAAGCACTCAAGCGGAGTGTGGGACGTTCCGTGACAGTCAGGAGGTCAAACTCCAAAGCAGAAACTAGGAAGACCTTTCAGGAGAACTTTCAGCCCAGAGAGGAACTTGAAGGACCGGGACGTGAAGAGCGGCTTTGAGATCTCTTGAGGCCAGAAGATTTCTCTCAGAGGTGGCTAAGCTGACTAGGGGCCCACTGAGAGCCCAGGGGCTACGCTGGGCCAGCACCAGAACTTCCAGGGGGAAGAAGATGTAAGGCTTCAAGCGTCGTCTGGGCCTCCTCAGGGGTGCTGACAGAGTAGCACTTTGGCGGTCAAAGGACAGCCGGAAGGGAAAGCCCCAGGCGTACTTAATGTGGTTGTTTAGTAGGGCAGTAATAAATGGCTTAATTTGATGCCTTTTCTGGAGGGTAATCTTGGATAGATCAGAGAAAAGCTGATAGCTGTGTCCCTGGAAGCACAGCTCTGGTTTGTTTCTGGCAGCCATCAGGAGGGTTTCCTTCGTATAATAGTACGTAAACTTGATGATATCTCTTGGCGGACCATCCTGCCTCTTCGGCCTCAATAGGAATGGCGGGCACCAGTTCCTGAAATAGTGCAGTCGCGGTAGAGGTTAAGATATGTGACAGTCTCTGGGATACGCCGCAAGTGTAGGTTCCCGCGGCGAGCATGATTTTCAAAGTCCTCAAGTCTCAGCAGGGCTGATGTCAGCTCCTTTTTAAGGTCAGACAGATTTTGCTCATGATTTTCTATGACTGTGATGGCCGCATCCATCTTGTCCTTTAAGTCATTTGTGCGGCTCCCCAGCTCGCGGATCTCCTTTGTGAGTTGGGTAGCAAGTTTGGTAGTGGCCGTAGATAACTCTGTCTGCAGCATGGTCTTAAAGCACCTCAGAAGTTCAGTGTCTCAGTGGGGGAGGCTGAGGTGGTAAAGATGCCTCTGCTTCCGCTCTCCCCTTCCCTCTTCGCTCCTGCAATTGAGCCCACAGCCGTTGCTCTGCGAACATCTGCAGTGGTTAAGGCTCTCAAAGTAGGAAGTATACGCAAATGCACAGCCTTATATGCTGATGATATGCTCCTCTTTTTAGAGGATCCCGGATCTTCTCTGGAGGCGGTATTTGAGACTTTGGGTAACTTTGCACGTTTTTTAAGGTCTACAGGTAAATTGGGAAAAATCTAATGTCATGGCCATTGATGACGGGGCGCAGCTCCAGGCGTCACAGCTAGTCCCTATAGCCTGGCTTTCTGAGATTATGTACCTTTAGGGGTATCCCCTAAAGTAGGAGATTATCTGTCACTTAATTTATCACCACTCCTCATCAAATTTAGGACTCAGTTGGACGCCTGGAAACATTTGCCGCTTTTATTGACTGGCAGGGTAAATCTCTTCAAAATGAAAATCTTACCGTTTTTCTTTGTATTTTTTGCGCCATTCTCCAATTTGGATACCCTGTTCATTCTTTAAACGCGCAAATAGTCTGTTCAGTGCGTGGGACAGGGCGCGGGTATTGATGCATTCTGAAGCTCTAGACTGGTCACCGGACACTCCCTTTTATGGCTCAATCCTAGGTTAGCACATTTTGATGTAATTCCAGACCCTATAATGTGGGCCCAGGTGGGTATCAAACAATTAAAAAATGTGGATTGAATGACTTGATAGTCCTCATAACTGTACGGCACCTCATCCCAATGGTATAAATACAATGAGCAGAAAGAGGATTGAGGGATTATCACGGTGCCAGCCAATAAATGAAATACCATATAAAATAACAATAGTTTATTCACATATAATTAAAAAAAGGTTTATGAACATACATATCAAGGGTGTGAACAGTACAAAAAATGCACATAAGGGTAAAAAGCCAACTGAGCTAATGTATCACACAGACCCGCCTGGGGCGTGATGGCAGGTCATGTGAGCAGGTATATGAAGTCCTACATGTTTCGCCTAAATAGGCTTCCTCAGGGACAGTTGGTGATACCTGTGCTCTTATCTTGGAGTTCTTTAACAAAAAGTGACAACAATCAAAAAATACAGTGACAACAATTATAGTTACATAGTATTATAGCTTTTTTCTTTTCCCCTGGAACAGTTACTGTGTGTTGAATCCATAAAAAAACATTATCAAAGATATACAAAGCACTGTTTGTAAAAAGGCCAAAGGCACTCTGTAAATGTAGGGATACATGGAGCGGCTCCGTGCTACATTCCTTATAGGCAGAGCTGCAGGGAACATTACTGGCTTTGAAAGAAAGCCCGGGCACAGCTAACAGAGTGGTGGCGGCTGCATTCTGCGAGAAGTGAAAGAGCTGTGGGGGAGGAGAATTTGTGAACATGTAAGCGAGCTTTTTGTGTGCGTGTGTGTGGGGGGGGGGGGGGGAGTGAGAGCTGGGGGAGGGGAGGATTTGTGAACAGGTGAGAGAGCTTTTTGTGTGGGGGTGTCTTACAGTCACATGTTGCATATTAATGGCCCCTGAATAATACTCCCGAACTCTGCACTCTGTACAAGGGCTTTAACGTCACATACTCCTGAGCCCTGCACTTTGTATGCTGGACTGCACATTACACTGTGCTCTGTGTGTGTGTCACTTTTCTGAACCTTGTGCCTTCTGTGATATGCAGTTCTAAACCTTGATCACACCCACTATTTAGCGGCCGTGTAATTTTCACCTCTGAGGAAGGCGTCACTGGGGGCTGGGTCAGGGCCGATCCTAGGCGGGTGCACGGGGTGCAGTTCACCCAGGCGCCACAGAGGTGGGGGCGCTCAAGCGCCAGAGTGCTCCCCTCCCTCCTCCTGCTCTTCTTGGTGTCCACAGGCCGCTCTCTCCGCCGGCGCTGTGTTTCCTGCTTAAGTCCGTCCCCGCCCGCTCCATCCTCCTGTCAGAGGAGATCAGAGCGGCTCTCTCTGTTCGGAGAGAGACCTGCGCAGTGACGTAGTTGGGGGGCGGGGCGGTCCGTGCCGCGCGACGTACAGTGCCTGTCTGTCATTTATTTTTCTCCTCTCCGTCACGATCTTCTCCACCCGGGTGGCGCGGCTGCACGCCCGGGTGGGGTTTGTCCTGGGGGGGGTCTGTGGGGGGACTCGGAGAGTCTGTACTAATAGAGGAGGGGGGGTTTGTGGGGGGGTCTGTACTAAATTAGTACAGACTCCCCCCCACAAACCCCCCCTCCTCTATTGGTACAGACCCCCCCCACAAACCCCCCCTCCTCTATTAGTACTACTAATAGAGGAGGAGGGGTTTGTGGGGGGGTCTGTACTAATAGAGGAGGGGGGGTTTGTGGGGGGGAGTCTGTACCAATAGAGGAGGGGGGTTTGTGGGGGGGGAGTCTGTACTAATGGAGGGGGGGTAGTTTGTCCTGAAGGGGGTCTGTACTAATGGGGGGTTAGTTTATCGGGGGGTCTGTACTAATGGAGGGGGGGTTTGTCCTGAGGGGGGGTCTGTACTTATGGAGGGGGAGTCTGTATTAATGGAGGGGGGTGGTTTTTGGGGGGGTCTACTCTGTACTAATGGAGGGGGGGTGGTTGGTGGGGGGATCTGTACTAATGGAGGGGGAGTGGTTTGTCCTGAGGGGGGTCTGTACTAATGGGGGGTGGTTTGTCGGGAGGTCTGTACTAATGGAGCGGGGAGGTTTGTCCTGAGGGGGGGTCTGTACTAATGGGGGGGTGGTTTATGGGGGGTCTGTACTAATGTAGGGGGTGGTTTGTGTGTGGGGGGTTGTACTAATGGAAGGGGGTAGTTTGTCCTGAGGGGGGGGTCTGTACTAATGGGGGGTGGTTTGTCGGGAGGTCTGTACTAATGGAGGGGGGAGGTTTGTCCTGAGGGGGGGTCTGTACTAATGGAGAGGGGGTCTGTACTAATGGAGAGGGGGTCTGTCCTGGGGGGTCTGTACTAATGGAGGGGGGGTCTGTTCTAATGGAGGGGGGGTCTGTACTAATGGAGCGGGGGTCTGTACTAATGGATGGGGGGGTCTGTACTAATGGAGAGGGGGTCTGTCCTGGGGGGTCTGTACTAATGGAGGGGGGGTCTGTACTAATGCGGGGGTCTGTCCTGGGGGGTCTGTACTAATGGAGGGGTGGTTTGTCCTGTGGGGGTCTGTACTAATGGAGAGGGAGATCTGTCCTGGGGGGGTCTGTACTAATGGAGGGGGGGTTACCTGGGGGGATCTGTACTGAGTAAGGTCTGTACTGAGGGAGGGGTTTATTCTTAGTGCGGGTTCTGCACTGCCGGAGGGGGGTCTATATGTAGTGGAGGGGGGTCTGCACTGAGGGGCAACTATAGTTGGTGGAAGGGGGGTGACCCCAACCCTAGTGAAGCCAATGCAGCTGCGGGCTCTCCTCCCCCCCCTCTCCTTTTCCCCCTCCCTCTCCTTTCCCCCCTCCCTCTCCTCCTGCGTGCTGCTGTACTAGTGAGCACAGCTGCCCACTATGTTTCTTCCCCCGCCTTCATATTAACCAGGGAGGAAACAGAATAGAAAAAGGAGCAGAGAAGAGGATTGTGGGACATATAGTCCCGAGGACTGGCAGCCCCACTGTAACACGGAAACTGCAGCTCACACAGCATGCTCAGCTGAATGGGAAAGAGAGAGAGAGCCAGGAGCCGGGAAAGCTTTCAGGGAAGTACACCCAGGACTCCAGAGGGAGAGGACAGTGCTGAGGGAACACCATCAGAGAGAGAACCCTGCTGCCCTGCGCCACCAGAGGGAAAGCCACACAGCCTAGCACCATCCCTGGCTGTGTGTGTGTGTGTGTGTGTGTGTGTGTGTGTGTATGTAGCGTTGCCCTGCCAGGGTCTAGAAGGAGTTTGTGACCCAGAATTCTCAACCAGACGGGTTGAGAGGCTCCAGGGAACTTGTGACATGAAGAGGAAATTGTTTTTTCAGTTTCCTCCTTTCTTAGAAAAGTCCACTTTGGGACCTGGAGCCCGGGGATTTCAGAGAGATCTGGGTGGGCCCACAGTCCAGGGTCCTGATTTTGAAAACAGCCAGCATACTGATTGGTCAGGTGTGTGCTGGGCTATTAATATTAACCTGACCATATTTCTGGGCTCCACCCCGGCAGATAGAAAGTCTGAATACCAGGAGTCAGGAGGGCTCCACGGGAGAGCCTGTGCAGCAAGAGGCTGCTAGCTATATGCACCAAGGTGGCCGGTGATAAGGGCCTGGAGTGTAAGGCCAGAGCAGCAGTGCTGCAAGTGAGAGCCAACTAGGCTGAATGTCATTTTGTTGATGGACAAAGGAATGAAAACCCCTGCAAGGGAAACCTATGTTTGTTTGGTGAACTCGCTTTTATTAAAAATGGGCAAACAAAGCCCTTAAAAAGAAGAACCAGCGAGTGACTGTGTCCTTGAAGCTCTACATTTGACGCTGGTCTTTTACACGTGGTGGAGAAGCGCTTTGGGAACAATCCGAGATCCCTGCAATCAAGTTCAGTATCTCACAAAAGTGAGTACACCCCTCACATGTTTGTAAATATTTTATTATATCTTTTCATGTGACAACATGGAAGAAATGACACTTTGCTACAATGTAAAGTAGTGAGTTTACAGCTTATATAACAGTGTAAATTTGCTGTCCCCTCAAAATAACTCCACACCGAGCCATTAATGTCTAAACCGCTGGCAACAAAATGAGTACACCCCTAAGTGAAAATGTCCAAATTGGGCCCAAATTGTAAATATTTTGTGTGGCCACCATTATTTTCTAGCACTGCCTTTACCCTCTTGGGCATGGAGTTCACCAGAGCTTCACAGGTTACCACTGGAGTCCTCTTCCATTTCTCCATGACGACATCGTGGAGCTGATGGATGTTAGAGACCTTGTGCTCCTCCACCTTTCATTTGAGGATGCCCCACAGATGCTCAATAGAGTTTGGGTCTGGAGACATGCTTGGCCAGTCCATCACCTTTACCACCAGCTTCTTTAGCAAAGCAGTGATCGTTATGGGGTCGTTATCATGTTGGAATACTGCCTTGCGACCCAGTCTCCGAAGGGAGGGGATCGTGCTCTGTTTCAGTATGTCACAGTACATGTTGGTGTTCATGGTTCCCTCAATGAACTGTAGCTCCCCAGTGTCGGCAGCACTCATGCAGCCCCAGACCATGACACTTCCACCACCATGCTTGACTGTAGGCAAGACACACTTGTCTTTGTATTCCTCACCTGGCTGCCTCCACACACGCTTGATACCATCTGAACTAAATACATTTATCTTGGTCTCATTAGACCACAGGACATGGTTCCAGTAATCCATGTCCTTAGTCTGTTTGTCTTCAGCAAACTGTTTGCGGGTTTTCTTGTGCATCATTTTTAGAAGAGGCTTCCTTCTGGGACGACAGCCATGCAGACCAATTTGATGCAGTGTGCGGTGTATGGTCTGAGCACTGACAGCCTGAGCCCCCCACCGCTTCAACTTCTGCAGCAATGCTGGCAGCACTCACACGTCCATTTCCCAAAGACAACCTCTGGATATGACGCTGAGCACGTGCACTCAACTTCTATGGTCAACCATGGCGAGGCCTGTTCTGAGTGGAACCTGTCCTGTTAAACCGCTGTATGGTCTTGGCTACCTGGCTGCAGCTCAGTTTTAGGGTCTTGGCAATCTTCTTATAGCCTAGGCCATCTTTAAGTAGAGCAAACATTCTTTTTTTCAGATCTTCAGAGAGTTCTTTGCCATGAGGTGCCATGTTGAACTTCCAGTGACCAGTATGAGAGAGTGAGAGTGACCAAATTTAACACCAAATTTAACACTCCTGCTCCCCATTCACACCTGAGACCTTGTAAGACTAAAGAGTCACATGACACTGGGGAGGGAAAATGGCTAATTGGGCCCAATTTGGACATTTTCACTTAGGGGTGTACTCACTTTTGTTGCCAGCGGTTTAGACATTAATGGCTGTGTGTTGTTATTTTGAGGGGACAGCAAATTTACACTGTTATACAAGCTGTGCATTCACTACTTTACATTGTAGCAAAGTGTCATTTCTTCAGTGTTGTCACACGAAAAGATATAATAAAATATTTACAAAGATGTGAAGGGTGTACTCACTTTTGAGAGATACTGTAAGTTCATCTGTTATATGAACTGTGTTTTTTGTGCATGAGACTGTGTGTGCAGGTGAGGAGAACCTGCAAGAGAAAGGTAACTAGCCTTAAAGAGACAGTGCTCCAATTTGTTGCTGAACTGTGCAAAGTTGTACTGGAGGGACTGAGTATGGGGTGATCAAAGCTCCTAAAAGAAGCAAGGATCACTGAAATGAGAGCTCTGTGGATGGAGGGGTTGTTACCACATGATCGATCCCCATACATGCCTGAACAGAGTTTGCCAAGGAGAGGGAGGGCTGGGGTTGTCCCTAGCAACACTGGTGCAATGAGTGCACAGGTGACTATGAGTATGGAGAGTCCACCAAAGTCTGCATCTGTGTTTGGGAAACCATCACTCTGTGCAAGAAGTGAGCAGATGGCTGCGGTTGCCTGTGGCAACAAAGGACATATCTGTGCTGCTGACTTCATACGGCCTATGTTACCTTTTGAACATGTTAAAGACTTTTTGGGTGAGTTTGCGATGACTGCTTCCTACAGGGGATGGCCCAAAGGTCACTGGGTTGAGTTGGTTCAACCTTTTCTGACAGAGGAGTACCAAGATGTGTACGGCTGGATGGGTCATAACCGAGATGATTACGACAATTTCCTAGGAGCAATCCAATCTTGAAAGCGCTGGAAAAATTCTGCGGGGGGAATGTGGTCTCCCATAGCAATCAGAGAAAGTGTGTTTGCAGAAAGGAGGAGTCGTAGCGGAGATGTGGCTCAAATTCTGAGTGAACTGCGGCAGGATGGCTCCCCTGGGCGAGCCCTCGTAGCTGTATGTTGGCTCTTTAAGATGCTGTAGTAGGCGCAGGTGCGCGCACGCATCGTGTACCCGGAGCCGATGCGCGTGCCCAGCTGGCACCCGTGGTCGCTCGTGACAGAGCAAGAACCGGGATCTGTGGGTGTAAACCCACAAATCCTGGTTCTGTCAGGGGAGAGGAGACAGGTCGTGTGTTCCTACTAAGTAGGAACAACAATCTCTCTCCTCCTCTAGTCAGCCACATTCTCCCCCACAGCTAGAACACACAAAGGGAACACAGTTAACCCCTTCCCTGCCAGTAACATTTATACAGTAATCAGTGGCTATTTTTAGCTCTGATCGCTGTATAAATGTCTCTGGTCCCAAAAAGTTTCCGATCTGTCCGTCGCAATGTTGCAGTCCCGATAAAAATCGCAGATCACCGCCATTACTAGTAAAAAAAAAAATAATAAAAATGGCACAAATCTATCCCCTATTTTGTAGACGCTATAACTTTTGTGCAAACCAATCAATATATGCTTATTGTGATTTTTTTTTTACCAAAAATGAATAAACTAGTTTTTTTTAAATATTTTTGGGGGGATATTTATTATAGCAAAAAGTACAAAATATTGTGGGTTTTTTTTTTTTCAGAATTGACGCTATTTTTTTGTTTATAACGCAAAAAATAAAAACCACAGAGGTGATCAAATACCACCAAAAGAAAGCTCTATTTGTGGGGGAAAAAAGGACATAAATGTTGTTTGGGTACAACATCGCACGGCCGCGCAATTGTCAGTTAAAGCGACGCAGTGCCGTATCGCAAAAAATTGCCTGGTCATTACGGGGGCAAATTCTTCCGGGGCTGAAGTTAAGGAAAAAAGCTGTTCAAACCTGCCTACAGCTTCAGGACCTGGACGACTTACCATAATTGATGGAACCATGAATTCTGAGATCTACCAGAAAAATCCTGATGTAGAATGTCCGGCCATCAGTTCGTGACCTCAAGCTCAAATTCACTTGGGTTATGCAGCAGGACAATGATCTGAAACACAACAGCAGGTCCACCTCCAAATGGTTCAAACAAAGCAAATTTAGGTTTTGGAGTGGCCTAGTCAAAGCCTGGACTTAAATCCAATTGAGATGCTGTATCATGACCTTACACAGGCTGTTCATGCTGGAAAACCCTCCAATGTGGCTGAATTAAAACAATTCTGCAAAAGAAGAGTGGGCCAAAATTGCTCCTCAGCAATGTGAAAGACTCATTGCCAGTTATCGCAAATGCTTTGAATGCAGTTGTATATAGTGTGTCTGCAGCTTTGTATTTCAAGGAGTATTTATATGTATTACACAAGCGCGGTTTTCTTTCACAATCAAATGTTTGTTATTGTATGTCATTGCATGTCACTTCTGCAATAAAGAGCTGCTTGAAGTTTTTGATATACAGAAGGGTTTGACCAGTGATGGTCAACTTGAAAATTATAGAGGAGGCCCTCGACACTTCCAGAGGGCCACACGATAGCATTGCATTTTCTCACCCGAATACCGAAAAATGTCAGTCCCGATTAATTTTCAGCAGCGTTTCACAATGCATATTGAAGAAGTTTGATCACAGTAACCTCAAGCATTGGTGTCATTGAGTGCAATAACAACTCCCGTTACTGGTGTCTGTCAGTGGACTCAGTAATGAACTGCAACACTGATGTCAGTGAATGCAATAATGGCCACCTACCTAATCTGTGTAAAATAAGATGCGTATACTTACCTGTTTTTGGTTTGTTCCAGTTACTTGATTCTCCAGCTCTGGTTCCTCAGTGTTGGCGAGTGGCAGCTGCAGGGGAGAGGAGGAAGCGATGGCAACAGTTGGGACATAGGAGCCTATGAGTGATGTCATGGATTTGGGAATTCCCAGCCATTGTCAAGCGCTCCCTTAGACAGGGGAACAAGAGATGCAGGATAGGTAGCCGGGGGGGGGGGGGGAGGCGACATTTTTTAAGCATGGTTAGAGTTAGGCTGGAATTCCACTTTAAACCCTCTCTTTCAGTCCGTTTCAGTGCGCAGCGCAGGCCACATGTTGGGCATCGGGGGGATTAGATCCTCTATCTGGTTTTTATTAGAGGCCATTCAAATCACACTGCCCTGT
This sequence comes from Aquarana catesbeiana, assembly GCF_042186555.1. Classification (NCBI taxonomy): domain Eukaryota; kingdom Metazoa; phylum Chordata; class Amphibia; order Anura; family Ranidae; genus Aquarana; species Aquarana catesbeiana. Next base: position 242,349,332 of record NC_133328.1, on the reverse strand, counting down.
GCCGCAGTGCACAAGTTTGCACACTTGGCTCATTGCAGCGTCCTGTGTTAGGTAGTCCATTCAGAATAAATGGGCTGCAACTTACCTCAGTGCAGGAAAAAATAGGGCTTGCTGCATTTTTTCCACATTGTAACTCACATGGAAATAATGGGGTTTATTTACTAAGGGCAAATCCACTTTGCACTAAAAGTGCCCTTGAAAATGCAGTCGCTGTAGATCTAAAGGGGGGCATGCAAGGAAAATAAAAAACAGCATTTTTGCTTGTATATGATTGGATGATAAAATCAGCAGAGCTTCCCCCTCATTTCACATCTTCCCCTCAGATCTACAGTGACTGCACTTCCAAGTGCACTTGCAGTGCAAAGTGGATTTGCCTTTAGTAAATCAACCCCAATGTGTTGTGTGTTGCATTGAGCTTCACTGCAGTAATGCACACTTTGCCATGTGATACTGGCTGGTGCGTACATGGCCTTTCTGTCTGACATTATTGCTGAGAATGTTGTTCCTTACTTCCTGTCCCATTGATAATATTGATACCAGGGCAGGAAGCAAGGGGAAATCTCCAAGAGGCACAAGAAATGTTTGTGCACTTTAAAGTGCTGCAATTGTGATTTCTATAACTGATCCACTTGTGGCAAGATAACTAACTTAGTCTTCATGAAATTAGCAGACAGTGGGGTTGATTTACTAAAACTGGAGAGTGCTAAATCTGGTGCAGCTGTGCATGGTAGCTAATCAGCTTCTAACTTCAGCTTGTTCAATTAAGCTTTGACAAAAAACTGGAAGCTGATTGGTTTCTATGCAGAGCTGCACCAGATTTTGCACTCTCCAGTTTTAGTAAATCAACCCCAGTGGCTCAATCCAAATTAGATCTTGAATATCGTAGAAAGCTTTAATCCAAAACTTGTGTAGATCTTCACAGATGAACATTGGTAGGTCGAAAAATTATAGTACAGTATGTCTACCTCCAGGAATTACATGTGCTCAGAACAGATACTAAAGACACTCTGATTAGAGGGTGGGACTAGCTATACAGAGCATCTCCTAGCCATGGAGTGAGCAAAGGACAAAATTATTTAAAGGCAAAAAACAATGCACGTGTAACATGATCCTGCGTTTAAGCTTTATATAAATACAGTAAATATTGACTTTGATTTGATGGGCAGATTACAGGGGGCATTGCACATGGGTTTTTAGTACATTTTTATTACATGATGTAGATTAAAGGTGTAGTTAACCTTTAAGTTTGTTTCCTGCTGAGGTTGTGTTGACTTCTTTTAACCAGTTGCCGACTGGATAACTGTAAATGTACGTCCAGTATTTTACAGTTGAACACCAGGATTATGGCAGCAGCAAGCTGCCATAACCCCAGTATCTTTTCTTATTGTACATCACGGGACACAGAGCCATAGTAGTTACTATGTGGGTTATAGGCCACCTTCAGGTGATGGACACTGGCACTCCCTAAATTAAAAAGTGCACTCCCTATATAACCCCTCCCACTGGTGGGAGTACCTCAGTTTTGTAGCAAAGCAATACATGTGTATACCAAAGAAGGGAGGGACCTCTGTCCCGTGATGTACTTCAAAGAAAAGGATTTTACAGGTAAGCTGTTATAAAAATCCCATTTTCTTATCGTACATCACGGGACACAGAGCCATAGTAGTTATGGGATGTAGTTACATAGTAGTTGTGGGATGTCCCATAGCAATGCCAACATAAGGGAGGGAGACTAGAGGACTCATACTGCAGCCTGCAGTACACTGCGCCCAAAGGCGATATCCTCATGATCTATTACATCTACTTGATAGAATCTGGTAAATAAAAAAATAATAAGTGTGGCGCTAAAAAGATGTACATTATTGGGCAAAACCAGACCGAATGTTATCTGAAAGGCGATATGCGCAATAAAGTATATTAATGAAAATAGATCGTATAAGAACTGTTAGTTGACACTAGCAGAAATAAATAAACAATATAAACCTGAAGGTCTGTAGGTGAGCCATGTAAGTGGATCATATATAAACTGTGATTTGAAACTTGAAGTGAAAGAATGGCGAAAACATTGTATGTGGGTAAAAGAAAAAAGAACTACAAATCCCAACAATAGGGAGGAGCAGTTCTATGCATGTGGACCGAGGATGATGTGAGGGTATTAAACGTCACAAAATTGTGCTACATACACATGAGAATAAACGTGTAGTGGGGAAATAGGCTAAAAGTAAAAAAATAATGAACATATATACTGCTAAGGAATTTAAAAGTCCATCCTGAACACATAAATTGATAATATAACTCAAAGTCCAAATAGTGCAATTTGGAACGATCATCAGCTGCCGGAATTAGTGATGGAGGACCATTACATCCGAGAATGGTATCCACAGGATAGGGTATCAGACATCTGTATGAAAGGGGTAGGTATAAATACCCTTACCAGAAGTGGTGGACTCCCAGCCAACGACTTGGGAGTCAGACAGGCTTGTAATGGAGCGGAGGGAGTAGCTCCTGGTTCCCAACAGCTGAAGATGATGGAGGGATGGCAACACTCACCGACCCAACTTCTCTGATCACACTGACCTATAGCTTCGAAGATGTCAGTGGAGGGTGCTCATTGAAGGTCCGGCTCCGTGGATGGGATGTCAGTCCTCAAATGTAAAGGGATAAAAACGAAGACTTCCCTGTAGTGTAAATCAGCTTAAAACCAGCTTTATTCAAACAAAGTGATAAAAAAAACACTCTAGCTTTTCAAAAAGGAGTAAAAAGTATAAAAAGAGCTATAATTCAAATGGTGGCAAGACAGGCATAACAAACCCTACGCGTTTCGTCCAATGGGACTTCAACTGGGGTATATGCCCGTCTGCCACTTGTGCCTGTATATATATGTAAAGTAATAATAGACAAATAATAACAGCTGTTCGCGCCATGCATGCCGTCATTTCCGGGTTGCGGGAAATGGCGTCCGCATCCATCGTGATCCAATCATAATGGTTCTAAAGACGGCCTGTGACCAAGCCTCAGTGTGGATAACCCAATCAAAGATGGTGCCGTGGACAGCGTCACCCTACGTCCAACGGCTCATAGGTCAAGTGATGTCCCCCCTCCCATGAAACGTCAAGCCGGGGGAAGCATCCAGTCATACGCGTCCCTCCCCTCAACCCATCACAGGAAACAAGGGTAAAGTACAACCTCCAATACGGGGATGTAGTAAAAACGTGTGACATCACTCCGGCATACGGCCGGAAGTGACAGAGACAGTAACAGCAGTGGAACGCAAATGCGTACCACGCCTCGCTAAAAGGGGACTGGTAGGCGGAAATGCTGGAGCTTGGAGCGCAAATGCGGTCCAGCTGTGACAATAAGGAGAAAAACAATAGCCAAATCTATATTTAAAGACGTTGGCATGGCGCGAACATTGTTAAACATAACAGCAAAAGAGCTGTGCAATAAAAAGTGGGACAATGTACTGTATCGCTACAGTCAGAATCCCTAATAAAATATACATATCACTGTCATTGTATCGGAATACCTCTGTATAACTAGTACTGTTACAAAAAGGGCATCTAGACTTGAAAGTGTACAGTAAGAATGCCCACAAAAAAAATGAAAAGTAAAATATAAAAAAACGAGCCAAGTAGTCTGGAATTAGTTGGATCATATGAAGAAAGAGAAACCATAAACAATAATCTAAAAAATAAGGCTGAATTAATCAAATCATATGGAGAAGAAGAAATCATTAATAATAATCTGGAAATTAAAAGTGATACAAATGTCTGTTGGATGGCCAATCAGACAGCTGTAAACCAGGTAAAAATTCAAAACTATGTATTGACATTGAAATGAATGTATTGGGTGTAAAAATCCATCTCTAAGCCGATCCCTAAATATAGTGAGGGGCTAATCTAATAATGTAAAAAAGGATAGTAAAGCAAAAGAAAGGTTAGGACTGATTGATAAAAGAGTTTATGTCCCAATCTATATTGAGGCCGAATGGCGAATAACACTTTAATTGGTGTATCCAAAAAGTCTCTAATCTTGATACGCCCCTCTTCATGAATTCACCCCTCCAATGGGGGGTGAATTTATCAATAACTTGGAACTGGGTTCCATTTGGATTTTGATTGTGACAGTGCAAAAAATGTTTGGGAACACTGTGGTTTGTAAGGCCTTTTTTGATATTGGCTACATGCTCATTACCTCTCACAGCGAATGTACGTATAGTACGACCCACGTACTGTTTTTTGCAGGGACATGTGATCAAATAGACCACGTATCTGGTTTCGCATGTCAGAAAGTGTTTGATCCGATACTCCTTCCCTGTGGAAGTGGAGACAAATGTCTCAGTTCTCCTCCGTCCACAGATATTGTGTATACAAACGTTGCACCGCTTGCAAGGAAAAAACCCTTTCATATTGTGGAAGAAGGAGCGAATCACTGGGGGGTCAGTGGTATTAGGGGCAATTTGACTTTTAATAGAAGGGGTCCCTCTATAAATGACACCACCTCGCTCGGGAAGGACAGGGCCCAATATTGGGTCATTTTTAAGGACTCTCCAATGTATCGCTACAATTTCTTTGATCTGTCTGTGTTGTATGGAAAAATTAGTCAAGAGGGACCACTTGTGTCTGTTGTCGGGACCACCTTTGGGTTTGACAACCAACAAAGATTCTCTGCTTATCTGGGCAACTTTGTTGATTTCGTTGTCAATTTCTACAGGATCGTAACCTCTATCGACAAACCTGGACTTCAAAATCTGTGTTTGGTGTAGATAGTCTGTAAGATTACTACAAGTGCGTCTAATCCGCGTAAACTGGCTACGTGGTACGGATTTCAACCAGGTAGCGTGATGACAACTATCGACCGGAATGTAACCATTCCGGTCGGTGGATTTAAAAAACGTTTTGGTTTCCAAACGGTTATCAACTACTGATATTTCGAGATCTAAAAAATGAATCGCGGAAGAGCTGATCTCATACTTTAGTTCTATCCCAATGTCGTCATTTAATCTGCATAAGAAAACATGTAAAGACTCAATACTTCCTCTCCATAGGAGGAGGATGTCGTCTATGTACCGCACCCAGAGAACTAGCTCCGGGGGGTCAAGGGCATAGACAACATCCTCCTCCCAACGGGCCATAAAAATATTGGCCAGGCTAGGGGCGAACTTAGCGCCCATAGCCACTCCCTTCTGTTGGATGAAAAAATCACCATTATACCAAAAGTAATTATGTTTGGTAGCGAACCGTAATAGGTCCATGATGAATCTCTGTTGGGTTCTGGGGATGGACTCCTCCCTAGACAGGAAGAGTTCGACTGCTGCAAAACCTGCATTGTGGGGTATGGAAGTATATAATGACGTAACGTCAGCTGTAACTAAAAGAAGATCATTACTGTAAGTAATATTATTCAGCTTGGAAATGGTATCCTTGGTATCCCTTAGATAAGATGGTACGGATTGAACAATGGGTTGTAAGAAAAAATCGATGTATCTCCCTATGCGGGAAGTAATGGAATCGATGCCGCTGATGATAGGGCGGCCGGGAGGTTGTGTGATGCTTTTATGCACTTTTGGTAAATAATAAATTACCGGGATTCTCGGAGCAACCGGAATCAAAAAGCTTTTTTCTTTATTGTTAAGAATACCCAACTGGAACCCAGTGTCAACCAAGTCAGTAAGTGATCTCTTATAAGCGATTGTAGGATTAGTGTAGATCCTCGAGTAGGTGTCCGTGTCACTTAAGATTCTAGTCATCTCTAGGTGGTAGTCGTTTTTGTCCAAAACGACTATCCCACTTCCTTTATCCGCAGGTCGGATAATTAGGTCTTTCCGTTCACACAATTTTTTTAGTCCGATTTTCAAAGTGGGATCATTGAAAGACCTTTTAATAGGTAATCTGTCCAAGTCCTGTAGAACCAGATCCCGAAAAACTTTAATGGAGGGAGCCGTGGGGCCAGGAGGGTTAAAGAGGGAAGGGTTTGAAAGTCCTGAATGAACTATATGGGAATTAACTTCAACCTTGGGTCTCGTGGGGTTAGCAATAATATGTCTCTGTACATTTAATTTCCGTACATATTTCTGGATATCTATAAAAGTGCTGAATTTATTCAATTTGTTAGGCGGAGCAAACTTCAAGCCCTTTTAAAGGACTAGGAGTTCCGCCTCCGATAAATCCGCTCTACTAAGATTGAATATCCCACTCTCTTTTAAACCCGTTTTCTTTTGTCGGGAGCGCCTCCCCCCTCTGGTCCCCCGTTTCCGTCTATGGCTCTTTTTTGTCTCCCTGGTTCCTTGGGAAAATCCCCTTGATAAGGGGGGACCGGTTGTTGTTGATTGTAATTGAAAGGTGATCTATTGTAATAGTTAGAATCAGTCTCTCTGTAGGGATAATAGGAATTGTAGTTCTCCCGTGATCTTTCATTCCTTAGAGGGGAATACCTATTAAACGTCCGTACAGGAGTTCGCTGTGGATAAAAATGTTCGTAATGTTCATTGTATCTATCATAATGGTTCTCTCTTCTTGGTGTGGATCTCTGATAGTTCTGATTAGAGGACGTATCTCTCTGTCCTCTACCTCTACCTCTTCCTCCTCTATCCCTACCTCTGGAATTAGCCGGAGGTCCCTTCCGATGAGTTTTAGGGGTATTGGGGGGGGGCAGATTGGTAATGGTGAGCAACCCTATAATCTGTCGTGTCTACACTTCTGGATGGAGGCGGCTGGGATTGGGAATACTGTTGTTCTGAAACGTCCATCTGACATGAACTCTTATCAGAAGCAGTAGGTCCTTCATCCACCGTTTGCCAGGAAAAAACACAGCCATTTTTGTAATCATTGACATCCCTGGTGTACTTTTTTTGTTTTTTGATCTTTTGGTCCTTCTCTTCTTTTTCTAAGAGAATTCTAAGGGCAGTTGAATGTGTGGCGTATTCAGAAGAAGATCTAAAGGATACCAATTTTTCTTTGATCTCCTTTATCTCTCTATCAATAGTCACCATTCTTGCTCTTTTTTTATCTATCAGAAATTTCAAAAGGGAAATCCCAACCTCATTGAAATATCGGAACCAGGATTCTAAATCTAGTTCACCTTGTTGTGGAAATACATTCCACCTTAGTCCTCTAGGAACCATATGTTCCTTAGAGTACTGCTCCAAAAAGACAATGTCCCAATCAAGGTGTAGCTCAGATAACATAAGATTTTTAAGTCTAATGCCGCGTACACACGGTCGGACTTTTCGTCTACAAAAGTCCGACAGCCTGTCCGACAGACTTCCGGCGGACTTTCGGCGGACTTGCAGCAGACTTTCTAACGAACGGACTTGCCTACACACGACCACACAAAAGTCCGACGGATTCGTACGTGATGACGTACACCGGACTAAAATAAGGAAGTTCATAGCCAGTAGCCAATAGCTGCCCTAGCATGGGTTTTTGTCCGTCGGACTAGCACACAGACGAGCGGATTTCGGGGTCCGTCGTAGTTACGACGTAAAGATTTGAAGCATGTTTCAAATCTAAAGTCCGTCGGATTTGAGGCTGAAAAAGTCTGCTGAAAGTCCGGAGAAGCCCACACACGATCGGATTACCAGCCAGCTTTAGTCCGTCGGCGTCCGTTGGACTTTTGTAGACGAAAAGTCCGACCGTGTGTACGCGGCATAAGAAACAGACCCCCTATCTCAGTGTCCGTTTTCAAAAGAGTAAAAACACCCTCAGTATTCACTGAGCGGTTAGTGCGGTAATCAAATACATCCATAGTAATGAATATAAGGAATACAGAAATGTTAAATGGAGGCAGCACTATCTATGTCTAAAAATATTAACAGAAAATCGAGGATAATAGTGCGCCAACCAGAGGGCAAAGCAGCCAACACAACAATCAGACAAATTGTAAAAAAGATATAAAAATAATAAGTGTGGCGCTAAAAAGATGTACGTTATTGGGCAAAACCAGACCGAATGTTATCTGAAAGGCGATATGCGCAATAAAGTATATTAATGAAAATAGATCGTATAAGAACTGTTAGTTGACACTAGCAGAAATAAATAAACAATATAAACCTGAAGGTCTGTAGGTGAGCCATGTAAGTGGATCATGTATAAATTGTGATTTGACACTTGAAGTGAAAGAATGGCGAAAACATTGTATGTGGGTAAAAGAAAAAAGAAGAACTACAAATCCCAACAATAGGGAGGAGCAGTTCTATGCATGTGGACAGAGGATGATGTGAGGGTATTAAACGTCACAAAATTGTGCTACACACACATGAGAATAAACGTGTAGTGGGGAAATAGGCTAAAAGTAAAAAAATAGTGAACATATATACTGCTAAGGAAACTAAAAGTCCATCCTGAACACATAAATTGATAATATAACTCAAAGTCCAAATAGTGCAATTTGGAACGATCATCAGCTGCCGGAATTAGTGATGGAGGACCATTACATCCGAGAATGGTATCCACAGGATAGGGTATCAGACATCTGTATGAAAGGGGTAGGTATAAATACCCTTACCAGAAGTGGTGGACTCCCAGCCAACGACTTGGGAGTCAGACAGGCTTGTAATGGAGCGGAGGGAGTAGCTCCTGGTTCCCAACAGCTGAAGATGATGGAGGGATGGCAACACTCACCGACCCAACTTCTCTGATCACACGGACCTATAGCTTCGAAGATGTCAGTGGAGGGTGCTCATTGAAGGTCCGGCTCCGTGGATGGGATGTCAGTCCTCAAATGTAAAGGGATAAAAACGAAGACTTCCCCATAGTGTAAATCAGCTTAAAACCAGCTTTATTCAAACAAAGTGATAAAAAACACTCTGGCTTTTCAAAAAGGAGTAAAAAGTATAAAAAGCGCTATAATTCAAATGGTGGCAAGACAGGCATAACAAACCCTACGCGTTTCGTCCAGTGGGACTTCGACTGGGGTATATGCCCGTCTACCACCTACTCGAGGATCTACACTAATCCTACAATCGCTTATAAGAGATCACTTACTGACTTGGTTGACACTGGGTTCCAGTTGGGTATTCTTAACAATAAAGAAAAAAGCTTTTTGATTCCGGTTGCTCCGAGAATCCCGGTAATTTATTATTTACCAAAAGTGCATAAAAGCATCACACAACCTCCCGGCCGCCCTATCATCAGCGGCATTGATTCCATTACTTCCCGCATAGGGAGATACATCGATTTTTTCTTACAACCCATTGTTCAATCCGTACCATCTTATCTAAGGGATACCAAGGATACCATTTCCAAGCTGAATAATATTACTTACAGTAATGATCTTCTTTTAGTTACAGCTGACATTACGTCATTATATACTTCCATACCCCACAATGCGGGTTTTGCAGCAGTCGAACTCTTCCTGTCTAGGGAGGAGTCCACCCCCAGAACCCAACAGAGATTCATCATGGACCTATTACGGTTCGCTACCAAACATAATTACTTTTGGTATAATGGTGATTTTTTCATCCAACAGAAGGGAGTGGCTATGGCCCCTAGCCTGGCCAATATTTTTATGGCCCGTTGGGAGGAGGATGTTGTCTATGCCCTTGACCCCCCAGAGCTAGCTCTCTGGGTGCGGTACATAGACGACATCCTCCTCCTATGGAGAGGAAGTATTGAGTCTTTACATGTTTTCTTATGCAGATTAAATGACAACGACGTTGGGATAGAACTAAAGTATGAGATCAGCTCTTCCGCGAAATATCAGTCGAAATATCAGTAGTTGATAACCGTTTGGAAACTAAAACGTTTTTTAAATCCACCGACCGGAATGGTTACATTCCGGTCGATAGTTGTCATCACGCTACCTGGTTGAAATCTGTCTCACGTAGCTAGTTTACGCGGATTAGACGCAATTGTAGCAATCTTACAGACTATCTACACCAAACACAGATTTTGAAGTCCAGGTTTGTCGATAGAGGTTACGATCCTGTAGAAATTGACAATGAAATCAACAAAGTTGCCCAGATAAGCAGAGAATCTTTGTTGGTTGTCAAACCCAAAGGTGGTCCCGACAACAGACACAAGTGGTCCCTCTTGACTAATATTTCCATACAACACAGACAGATCAAAGAAATTGTAGCGAGACATTGGAGAGTCCTTAAAAATGACCCAATATTGGGCCCTGTCCTTCCCGAGCGAGGTGGTGTCATTTATAGAGGGGCCCCTTCTATTAAAAGTCAAATTGCCCCTAATACCATTGACCCCCCAGTGATTCGCTCCTTCTTCCACAATATGAAAGGGTTTTTTCCTTGCAAGCGGTGCAACGTTTGTATACACAATATCTGTGGACGGAGGAGAACTGAGACATTTGTCTCCACTTCCACAGGGAAGGAGTATCGGATCAAACACTTTCTGACATGCGAAACCAGATACGTGGTCTATTTGATTACGTGTCCCTGCAAAAAACAGTACGTGGGTCGTACTATACGTACATTCGCTGTGAGAGGTAATGAGCATGTAGCCAATATCAAAAAAGGCCTTACAAACCACAGTGTTCCCAAACATTTTTTGCACTGTCACAATCAAAATCCAAATGGAACCCAGTTCCAAGTTATTGATAAATTCACCCCCCATTGGAGGGGTGAATCCATGAAGAGGGGCGTATCAAGATTAGAGACTTTTTGGATACACCAATTAAAGTGTTATTCGCCATTCGGCCTCAATATAGATTGGGACATAAACTCTTTTATCAATCAGTCCTAACCTTTCTTTTGCTTTACTATCCTTTTTTACGTTATCAGATTAGCCCCTCACTATATTTAGGGATCAGCTTAGAGATGTATTTTTACACCCAATACATTCATTTCAATGTCAATACATAGTTTTGAATTTTTACCTGGTTTACAGCTGTCTGATTGGCCATCCAACAGACATTTGTATCACTTTTAATTTCCAGATTATTATTAATGATTCCTTCTTCTCCATATGATTTGATTAATTCAGCCTTATTTTTTAGATTATTGTTTATGGTTTCTCTTTCTTCATATGATCCAACTAATTCCAGACTACTTGGCTCGTTTTTTTATATTTTATATTTTACTTTTCATTTTTTTTTTTGTGGGCATTCTTACTGTACACTTTCAAGTCTAGATGCCCTTTTTGTAACAGTACTAGTTATACAGAGGTATTCCGATACAATGACAGTGATATGTATATTTTATTAGGGATTCTGACTGTAGCGATACAGTACATTGTCCACTTTTTATTGCACAGCTCTTTTGCTGTTAGTTTTAACAATGTTCGCGCCATGCCAACATCTTTAAATATAGATTTGGCTTTTGTTTTTCTCCTTATTGTCACAGCTGGACCGCATTTGCGCTCCAAGCTCTAGCATTTCCGCCTACCAGTCCCCTTTTAGCGAGGCGTGGTACGCATTTGCGTTCCACTGCTGTTACTGTCTCTGTCACTTCCGGCCGTATGCCGGAGTGATGTCACACGTTTTTACTACATCGCCGTATTGGAGGTTGTACTTTACCCTTGTTTCCTGTGATGGGTTGAGGGGAGGGACGCGTATGACTGGATGCTTCCCCCGGCTTGACGTTTCATGGGAGGGGGGACATCACTTGACCTATGAGCCGTTGGACGTAGGGTGACGCTGTCCACGGCACCATCTTTGATTGGGTTATCCACACTGAGGCTTGGTCACAGGCCGTCTTTAGAACCATTATGATTGGATCACGATGGATGCGGACGCCATTTCCCGCAACCCGGAAATGACGGCATGCATGGCGCGAACAGCTGTTATTATTTGTCTATTATTACTTTACATATATATACAGGCACAAGTGGCAGACGGGCATATACCCCAGTTGAAGTCCCATTGGACGAAACGCATAGGGTTTGTTATGCCTGTCTTGCCACCATTTGAATTATAGCGCTTTTTATACTTTTTACTCCTTTTTGAAAAGCCAGAGTGTTTTTTATCACTTTGTTTGAATAAAGCTGGTTTTAAGCTGATTTACACTATGGGGAAGTCTTCGTTTTTATCCCTTTACATTTGAGGACTGACATCCCATCCACGGAGCCGGACCTTCAATGAGCACCCTCCACTGACATCTTCGAAGCTATAGGTCAGTGTGATCAGAGAAGTTGGGTCAGTGAGTGTTGCCATCCCTCCATCATCTTCAGCTGTTGGGAACCAGGAGCTACTCCCTCCGCTCCATTACAAGCCTGTCTGACTCCCAAGTCGTTGGCTGGGAGTCCACCACTTCTGGTAAGGGTATTTATACCTACCCCTTTCATACAGATGTCTGATACCCTATCCTGTGGATACCATTCTCGGATGTAATGGTCCTCCATCACTAATTCCGGCAGCTGATGATCGTTCCAAATTGCACTATTTGGACTTTGAGTTATATTATCAATTTATGTGTTCAGGATGGACTTTTAGTTTCCTTAGCAGTATACTGTATATGTTCACTATTTTTTTACTTTTAGCCTATTTCCCCACTACACGTTTATTCTCATGTGTGTGTAGCACAATTTTGTGACGTTTAATACCCTCACATCATCCTCGGTCCACATGCATAGAACTGCTCCTCCCTATTGTTGGGATTTGTAGTTCTTCTTTTTTCTTTTACCCACATACAATGTTTTCGCCATTCTTTCACTTCAAGTGTCAAATCACAGTTTATATATGATCCACTTACATGGCTCACCTACAGACCTTCAGGTTTATATTGTTTATTTATTTCTGCTAGTGTCAACTAACAGTTCTTATACGATCTATTTTCATTAATATACTTTATTGCGCATATCGCCTTTCAGATAACATTCGGTCTGGTTTTGCCCAATAACGTACATCTTTTTAGCGCCACACTTATTATTTTTTTATTTACCAGATTCTATCAAGTAGATGTAATAGATCATGAGGATATCGCCTTTGGGCGCAGTGTACTGCAGGCTGCAGTATGAGTCCTCTAGTCTCCCTCCCTTATGTTGGCATTGCTATGGGACATCCCACAACTACTATGTAACTACATCCCATAACTACTATGGCTCTGTGTCCCGTGATGTACGATAAGAAAATGGGATTTTTATAACAGCTTACCTGTAAAATCCTTTTCTTTGAAGTACATCACGCGACAGAGGTCCCTCCCTTCTTTGGTATACACATGTATTGCTTTGCTACAAAACTGAGGTACTCCCACCAGTGGGAGGGGTTATATAGGGAGTGCACTTTTTAATTTAGGGAGTGCCAGTGTCCATCACCTGAGGTTTACCTCATGAACCTGACAGTGGAGGCCGTCATGACTGCCTGGAGGCTAATGCCCCCGGCACCAGAGAAGAAGCACTTTTTAAAAGGAAAAAATGCTTAAACTTCTTTTTAACCGGTAAACGGGAACTTTTCCCACTAGAAATTCTTTGGATATATACCTATCCAGATCGTCTACAAATAACGTACATCTTCTTAGCGCCACACTTATTATTTTTATATCTTTTTTACAATTTGTCTGATTGTTGTGTTGGCTGCTTTGCCCTCTGGTTGGCGCACTATTATCCTTGATTTTCTGAGAAACTGGTAAATGTATGGACTAAAGACCAAGTTGCGGCCTTGCAGATCTGAGCCATGGAGGCTTGATTATGCACTGCCCAAGAAACACTAACCGCCCTGGTGGAGTGCCCTTTAATATGAAAAGGAGGAATTTTCCTATTTAAACCATAAGCGTGAACAATGACTTGACGAATCCATTTAGAAATAGTAGATTTTGATGCTACCTGTCCTCTTTTAGGGCCGTCTGGCAACACAAACAAAACATCTGTTTTACGAATCTGAGCGGTCACTTTCAAATAGACCTTGACCGCACCACATCAAGAGAATGTAGTGACCTCTCTTCCACAGAGCGAGGTTCTGGAAAAAATTAAGGCAGAACAATATCCTGGTTTAAATGAAAACCTGACACTACCTTCGGTAGGAATTTAGGTTGAGGCCGCAATACAACCTTATCCTTATGAAAAATCAAATACAGTCAGGTCCATAAATATTGGGACATTGACACAATTCTAATCTTTTTGGCTCTATACACCACAATGGATTTGAAATGAAGTGAACAAGATGTGCTTTAACTGCAGGCTTTCGGCTTTAATTTGAGGGTATTTACATCCAAATCAGGTGAACGGTGTAGGAATTACAACAGTTTGTATATGTGCCTCCCACTTTTTAAGGGACCAAAAGTAATGGGACAGATTAACAATCATCCATCACACTTTCACCTTTTAATACTTGGTTGCAAATCCTTTGCAGTCAATTATAGGATGGCATAGACATGACCAGACGCTGGGTTTCATCCCTGGTGATGCTCTGCCAGGCCTCTACTGCAACTGTCTTCAGTTCCTGCTTGTTCTTGGGGCATTTTCCCTTCAGTTTTGTCTTCAGCAAGTGAAATGCATGCTCAATCGGATTCAGGTCAGGTGATTGACTTGGCCATTGCATAACATTCCACTTCTTTTCCTTAAAAAACTCTTTGGTTGCTTTCGCAGTATGCTTCGGGTCATTGTCCATCTGCACTGTGAAGCGCTGTCCAATGAGTTCTGAAGCATTTTGCTGAATATGAGCAGATAATATTGCCTGAAACACTTCAGAATTCATCCTGCTGTTTTTGTCAGCAGTCACATCATCAATAAATACAAGAGAACCAGTTCCATTGGCAGCCATACATGCCCACGCCATGACACTACCACCACCATGCTTCACTGATGAGGTGGTATGCTTTGGATCATGAGCAGTTCCTTTCCTTCTCCATACTCTTCTCTTCCCATCACTCTGGTACAAGATGATCTTGGTCTCATCTGTCCATAGGATGTTGTTCCAGAACTGTGAAGGCTTTTTTAGATGTTTGGCAAACTCTAATTTGGCCTTCCTGTTTTTGAGGCTCACTAATGGTTGAAAATCTTGTGGTGAACACTCTGTATTCACTCTGGTGAAGTCTTCTCTTGATTGTTGACTTTGACACACATACACCTACCTCCTGGAGAGTGTTCATGATCTGGCCAACTGTTGTGAAGGGTGTTTTCTTCACCAGGGAAAGAATTCTTCGGTCATCCACCGCAGTTGTTTTCCGTGGTCTTCTGGGTCTTTTGGTGTTGCTGAGCTCACAAATTCATTCTTTCTTTTTGAGGATGTTCCAAACCAGTTGATTTGGCCACAACTAATGTTTTTGCTATCTCTCTGATGGTTTTGTTTTGTTTTTTCAGCCTAATGATGGCTTGCTTCACTGATAGTGACAGCTCTTTGGATCTCATATTGAGAGTTGACAGCAACAGATTCCAAATGCAAATAGCACACTTGAAATTAACTCTGGACCTTTTATCTGCTCCTTGTAAATGGGATAATGAGGGAATAACACACACCTGGCCATGGAACAGCTGAGCAGCCAATTGTCCCATTACATTGACCCAAGTTGACAGGATACTGTTTTGCAACAGTCTTGAATGAAACTGCGCATAAGGAACGGCCTTGAAAGAAGCCACCATCTTTCCCAACAATTTCATGCAAAGTCGAATAGAAGGATTCTTCTTTGTTTTGATCAACTGAATCAGTTCCCTTATGGAACTGATCCCTTACTGGGGCAAAAACACCCTCTTCTGAGCTGTATCTATGATCAGCCCCAAGTACTGCAATCTCCTTGATGGTTTTAAGGAGGATTTTTCTAGGTTGAGAATCCAACCTAGGTATTCCAGGTAGCTGACTGTGGTGACCAAACTTTGGTTTTAAGCGGGCTACCGATTGATCTATCAAGAGTAGATCATCTAAGTAGGCTAGTATCGTTATACCTTGAGCCCCTAACCTGGCTAAAGGAGGAGCTAGGACCTTTGTAAACACTCGAGGTGCAGTAGCTAGACTGAAGGCAGAGCTACAAACTGGAATGAAGATTTTCTACCTTGAAGCGTAGAAATTTCTGATGAGTGGGGCAAATCGGCACATGGACAAAAGCATCCTTGATGTCGATTGATGCCAGAAGTTCTCCCCCTTGTAGGATGGAGACTACTGATCGGATTAACTCCATGCGAAAAGAACGGATATTCAAAAACCAGTTTAAATCTTTGAGATCTAAAATGGGTCTGACATCCCCGTTTGGCTTTGGAACTGTGAAAAGGTTTGAATAAAAACCCTAATCCTTGCTCTTCCAAGGGGACCACCGATATCACTCTTTCAGACAAGAGATGATCCAAAGCTAGACAGAGAGACTTCATTTTTCGCTGGATCTCTGAGAACGTTTGATCTGAGAAAACGAGGAGACTGGGACCCTCGGAACTCTAGTTTGTAATCTAGAGAAATTGAGGAAGCCACCCGTCTGTCTTGACATTGTTCCTGCCAGACCCTTGAAAACTGTAGAAGCCTTCACCCCACACTTGAGCGAGCGGGGGTGCCCCTTCATAAAGAGACTTTAGTATTTTGTTTTGTGGGTTTCCTCCCTCAGGTCTTGTTTTGGCCCTGGGACTGACCCTGAGGTTTACCTCATGAACCTGACAGTGGAGGCCGTCATGACTGCCTGGAGGCTAATGCCCCCGGCACCAGAGAAGAAGCACTTTTTAAAAGGAAAAAATGCTTAAACTTCTTTTTAACCGGTAAACGGGAACTTTTCCCACTAGAAATTCTTTGGATATATACCTATCCAGATCGTCTACAAATAACCGTACATCATGAAATGGGAAACTGGCCAAGAGCTTTTGCATGGCGTTTTGGCTGACCAATTTTTCAACCATAGGATTCTATGCACATGTACCAGCCCTAACATGAGCCGTGAGGCCTGGAGAATAGAATCTTTCATAGTGTCTACTGTAAAACACAACGCTTCTGATATCCCGGCCAAATCTTGGGCCTGCTGATAAGGAATAATCTTGAGTACCTCCATAAACTGGTCCTTTAAGGACTGAGATACTCTGATCGCTGCCAGCGTAGGCTGAACCTGTGAGCGAAATATAGCTGCGAGCGAAATATTCCTCCATAGGATAAGGTATTGAAAACTTTTTTGGAGGAAATAAATTGTTTATCTGGGTGCTCCCACTCAGAGTACATAAGCTTTTTTAGCCATGAATGGATAGGAAAAGCATGAACAGATTGAGGAGGCTTTAGTGAACCCAAACCAGATGTGGGCTCATCGATTGACTGCGCTTATTGGCAGTAAAAATGTGGAGCGGACCAATTCAGTGAGAGACTGTACCAACCACCTTTCCTGCGAACCTGATCCATCAGCCTCTTCCTGGTTCTTTGAGAGAAATTTGGCATCTCTCACCCTTTTGTTCCTCAGCATGAGGGTCCTGAGCAATGGACGGGGACCTGTTTATGCTTAGTCCCACTCTGGGATGCGATTAAAGCATCAATTTTTTGCTCCAAACTTAGAATGGTTGGAGAAAAAAACCTCCTTATGCCGTGTACACACGGGCGGACTTTTCAACTGGACTGGTCGGGCGGAACGAATCCGTCAGACAATCTGACCATGTGTGGGCTTCATCGGACCTTCAGCAGACTTTTTCTGTCGAAAATCAGACTGACTTTAGATTTGGAACATATTTCAAATCTTTCCGCCGGAACTCCGACGGACCCAGTTCCTATCGAGAAATCCGCTCGTCTGTATGCCAGTCTGACGGACAAAAACCGACGCTAGGGCAGCTATTGGCTACTGGCTATGAACTTCCTTATTTTAGTCCGGTCTTACGTCATTACTTACGAATCCGTCGGACTTTGGTGTGATCGTGTGTAGGCTAGTCCGTTCGTTAGAAAGTCAGTCGAAAGTCCGTCGTAACTCCGTCGAAAGTCCGTCGGAAAGACTTTCGGACCTTTGATGCCCAAAAGTCCGCCCGTGTGTACACGGCATTAGTCATGTATACAGGGGCTGCAATGCTAAAAGCAGCTGCAACACTTGCCCCTCCTGTTGGCTCATTCTGACCAGCCATATTACTCTCGGGGAGGATGCCATCTTTTCTGATATGGGTCTAGGCTCCCTAGTGACTATAGTCTTTCTAGAGACCCTTTTTTGAGGTGATTTTAACCTCCCTTCTATGGGATCAACAGAGAGAAATGGCAGAGGGGGGGCCTGGAAGCCGCCGAGCGGCGTGCCGTTCGCGGTTTTTTTTTCCAAAGCGCTCCTTCCCTGCTGCCGGCCGGAGGAAGAGAAAACTGCTGTTTCCTGGACACATTGTGGGCTCTCTGAGAAGCATGAGACGTAAGTGCTCTATACAGCCCCCAGTGGTGACACATAGCCATGACAACATTTACTAATTAAAGGAGACATTCATAAGAAAATTTAGAAAATTTCTTAGAAAAACTCCACTTACCTTTCCCGCCGCAGGGTTTTCTGTGGTAAAACCAACAGTCCCAATCTTCACCCTTCACGGTGGGTTCCGTTAAACCTTCAGGAGCTGGGGATCCTCGAGGAAACCCACAATCCTGGACCTGTAAAGGCACCACCACCAGTAAAACTTTATGGCCTTACTACAAAAAAGTACTGGATCCTGGGGTCCAGCTCTCTAAAAAGAGAAGCGTTACAGGCAGGACCTCGTTTCTTCGGATACGAGGGCGGGTACCATTCGATTCGGCCAAAAAGACACTTTAAATGGATCCGGCTGCATGGCTAGCACCAGCAAGGATTGCTCCAGTGGAGCTCAGCACAGCACATTTTTACTCGTGACCAACACTTTAGACACTGGCGAAAAAACTGAGGTACTCCCACCAGTGGGAAGGGTTATATAGGGAGTGCACGTTTTAATTTAGGGCATGCCAGTGTCTGAAGGTGGCCTATAACCCACATAGCAACTACTATGGCTCTGTGTCCCATGATGTACTTCAAAGAAAATGATTTTACAGGTAAGCTGTAAAAAAATCCTATTTTTTTTTTTCTGCAGATGGCCAGCTTTCTAATAAAAGTGATCCCAGCGGCGGATTCACTGCAAGATTACTTTTATAGGCAGTGGGAGAAGTGCCCCCCCCCCCCCCCCCCCCCGTTGCTTCCTGGCGGTTCCCAAGCTTACCAGAGCTGTCGGCAAAATTGGAACCCGATCCGGATAGTCGATGGCTAGCTAGGAAGCCAAGTGAGGGCAAGATAGCCCGGAATGCAAAAATATGACATTTCATTTTTTTTTATTGTTGCATTTTAGTGTAAATGTTAGATCTGAGGTCTTTTTGACCCCAGATCTCACATTTAAGAGGTCCTGTCATGCTTTTTTTGTATCACAAGGGATGTTTACATTCCATGTAATAGGAATAAAAGTGACCCAATTTTTTTTTAAAGGACAGTGTAAAAATAAAAAAATAAAAAGTAAAATAAATAATAATAAAAAAAAATAAAACTGTAAAGCGCCTGTCCCACCGAGCTCGCGCGCAGAAGCAAACACATACGTAAGTCGCGCCCGCATATGAAAACGGTGATCACATGTAAGGTATCGCCATGATCATTAGAGCGAGAGCAATAATTCTAAAACTAGACCTTCTCTGTAACTCTAAACATGTAACCTGTAGAATTTTTTAAACGTCGCCTATGGAGATTTTTGAGGGTAAAAGTTTGTCGCCATTCCATGAGTGGATGCATTTTTGAAGCATGTCATGTTGGGTATCAATTTACTTGGCGTAACATTATCTTTCACAATATTTTTATCTTATTTTTTAAGGCAAAAAAATTTATTTTTTCCCAAAAAATTGCGCTTGTAAGATCGCTGCGCAAATACGGAGTGACATAAAGTATTGCAACGACATTTTATTCTCCAATTATGTCTGAAAAAAAATATAATGTTTGGGGGTAATTTTCTAGCAAGAAAAACTGATTTTAACTTAAAACAACAAGTGTCAAAAAGAGGCTTGGTCCTTAAGTGGTTAATAAAGTAACACAAATAAATTAGACACAGAAAATCAAATAAATTCAAAATTAAAAAAAAAAAAAAACAAAAACAGGCAAAACATAGAATGGCAAAGCCTCTATGTTTATGTATATGGAACACTGATACAATGCTGGGAAAATGTATCAGTGTTCCCTCTGCTACGGACAAGGAGGAGGCGGGGCTTTGTTACAATGGACAGCCGAACAGACTGCATGACACAGCGGGAGACACCCGCTGTTTTAGTTATCAAAGGTACAGCTGCAGATGAGCATGACACAGCGGGAGACACCCACTGTTTTAGTTATCACAGGTACAGCTACAAATGGGCACAACGAGGCTGCAAATGGGCACAGTGAGGCTGCAAATGGGCACAGTGTGGCTGCAGTTGGGCACAGTGAGGCTGTAGATGGGCACAGTGAGGCCGCAGATGGGCACTGATGATACAGGTGGGCACAGTGAGGCTGCAAATGGACACAGTGAGGCTACAGATGAGCATTGTTTACCCAGTAGCTGCTGCATTTCCCACCCTAGGCTTATACTCGAGTCAATACGTTTTCCCAGTTTTTTGTGGTAAAATTAGGTGCCTTGGCTTATATACGGATCAGTCTGTACTCGAGTATATATGGTAAATTGAAAATTATTATGCAAAAAAAAGAGATCTAACAACCAGCAAAATAGCAAATGGCCCTATATTTTGTGATGTAAACTTATTTCAAGTTTCAACTTTACAGTACACTGTAATTGAAGAATTCAAATATAGTGCAAAAGTGGCACAACTAGACCATTTTTTTTTTTTTTTAACAGAAAAGTTTTTATTTGTCTCCTATCGGAGATTATTCAGACAACGAAACAAAAACATATTTACAAAGAACATAATGGTGCTGTCACGGAACGCCCCACACTCCGCTTGAGTGCTTCCGTCATATACCGCTTCCTAAGTTCTGGAACACGAGTCCAATGGATCTGGCTATAGGAACCCCAAGAACTAGACAACACCAGTCTTGGAGTACATCAGAACTGCTTTTATTTTGAGATCTCACAGACCTTTTTACATCAGGGATGACTCAAAGCTAACCTAATTAACATGACCTAATTTACTACAAAATGTACCCAGACCAGATGACAGTCTTGTGGGCACCGGGCTTCACACATTAATACAATTAACAATACAAACAACAATCTCCCCCCTCCTCAGCCTAGACCATTCGTCTATTAGCCAGGGCTGGTGGCTAATGTGATCAGCTCTCTCAATTAACATAAACACATGTTGATAACACCAGCATCTCCTCACAGGATGTGTCCCAGCAGAATGAATCAGTCTTATCAGCAGGGGGCTGCTGGAGGAATCCCCCCTCCCTCTTCAGGGACACAAATATACAGTAAGGAGTCCCCATACAATATATACATGACTGAGTCCGATTAATACAGTTCAGACTGGATTTCTCATTCACCTCAAATGCTAGGGCCCATAATCGGTGGGCAACAGGCTTGCACACAGTCCTCTCCAACAGCCTCCGCTCTGGCCATGCCCGTGACAGGTGCTGCATATGTCAAAATACATATCAAAACAGTTGGATATTTCCAGGTCAAACAATCTCGTAGCGTTCTATAAGCCTTACATTACTTTTAATGCTTTGTATACAATCACATCAGTAGAAGGAGAAAAGAAAAACCATATTCAGGCAGTTATACAGTATTTTCAATATTAACTTCTAACATATTCTTACTGTCTCATACCGTCTTTATCTTAATTAGCTTTCAGATTATTCCCTTATTAGATTTTGGCGGATCTGTGATTTAGCGGGGGGGGGGAGAACAAAGAAGGAAAAAGGAAAGGTGAAGGGAAAGGGAGAGGTAGGGGGGGTCAGGAATGGTGGGGGGGGGGAGAAAAAGGGGCAGAGGCAGGAGGGGGGGGGGGGGGAGCGTATCAGATAGGGGGATAACATGTGTTTCATAGATCACTAACGATCATCGTTATTGTTTGGACCAGGCTCCCCAAATCTTAGAGAACTTCTTGGGGCATTTGCGGTTGATATATGTGAGTTTGTAAAGTGGTAGAATGGAGTTCACCATATCCTTCCATTGGGCCACCGTGGGGGGATCAGGTTGCTTCCACTTTAATAGAATAGCCTTCCTGGCATAGAATGCAGCGTAAAAAACAAACAGTCTTTTGTGCACACTAGGTATAAGATTGTCACAGACCCCAAGCAGTAGTATAATCGGGCTCCTTTGTATGTTTAGATTACCCACTGTGTTAATAACTTCGACCACCTCTGTCCAAAATCTCTGTATAACCGGGCACTCCGAGACCACATGGATAAAGGTACCTAGCTCCCTCGTACATTTCGGACATCTATCCGTTTGTGTCAGGTATATTCTAGCTAATCTTTGTGGCGTGTAATATGTTCTGTGAATAAATTTGAGCTGAATAAATCTATCTCTTGCAGAGATCATAAGGGGGATATATTGTTGCAGACCCTCCTCCCAATCATCGGGAGCCAGGTCTGGAACGTCTCTCTTCCATTTATCATATAGCCCTGTTTCTACAGTCTGGTCCTCAGTCAAGATCTGAGTGTATAAGGAGGATAGGATTCGATCTATATTTTTGGAGATGAGGAGCTTCTCCACCCCGTGTGACTGTAAAGCTACACCTCCTGGATATTGTGCCTGTACTGCATGTCGCAATTGCAGATAGCGGAAAAACATTTTAGGGGGAAGTTGGAAATCATTTTTTAAAGTGTCGTATGGGACAACCTCGTCCCCAGTCCACACTTGTTGCATTATTTTAATTCCATATCTCGCCCATAGGGTCGGGTCTGGGACTGTCCGGAGGTGGTTTAGTTTGGGGTTGCCCCACAGCGGTGTGTAAGGGGAAATAGTATTGGGTCCAGCAATTCTTTTTGACATCTGCTCCCAAACCCCAACCGTTGTTCGCATCGGAGTTGTTATGTCCACATGTGCCTTGGCCCCTCTGAAGACCAGATTACTCAACGCTGAGTATGAACCCATTATTGCGGCCTCAAGATTAAGTGAAGGGTTAGATTTTGGTTGAGAAAACCACCAACGAACAGTAACCACCACCGCAGCCCAATAATATTTTTTAAAGCATGGGAGCGCCAAGCCACCCATCGACAGAGGGAGTTGAAGGGTAGTCCGAGCTACTCTAGGAGCGGATCCCCCCCACACAAATGTATTAACGACTTGATCTAGCTTGTCAAAAAAGGATTACGGAATACATATAGAAATTTGGGGAGGAACGTCATCTTTAAAAGATTAACCCTACCTACTGGTGATAGGGGAAGGGATTTCCAGGCCTGACAGCGGGTAGTAAGCTGGTGTAGGATTGGGTATACATTGTCCATCAAATACATGCGTGGGTCTCTCTGGATCTCAATCCCCAGGTATTTAAACTTAGGGACCAAAATTAGTGGGTTTGAAGGGTCCACATCTGGCAAGGTCAGGGACAATGAAAATATAATGGATTTAGTCCAGTTGATCCGAATGCCTGAGAAGGATCCGTAATGATTTATGATTTCAAGGGCTGCGGCCAATGATGTCGATGCATCTGGAAGGTACAACAATGCATCATCAGCATATAGTGAAACCCTCTCAGTCAGCGGACCAACCTTTATTCCCCCAACCCTCGGGGACGCCCTAAGCAGAATAGCCAGAGGCTCAATGGCCAGGGCGAATAGACCCGGGGATAAGGGGCAGCCCTGTCTGGTTCCTCTTTCTAACGAAAATGGGGGAGAGAGCATTCCATTCGTTCGAACTCTTGCTGTGGGATTGCTGTAAAGGAGTTTTATCCATGAGATAAACTGGGGGCCAAAATTAAAGCGTTCGAGCACCTTCCACAAGAACCTCCACTCTACCGAGTCGAAGGCCTTCTCGGCGTCTAAAGAGGCCACCACTCCCGAGGATTGGGACCTCTCCGCGTGAGAGATATTAGTATATAGTCTACGTAGATTTATGTCCGTACCCTTACCTGGCATAAAGCCCGTCTGGTCGTCATTGATTATAGAAAAGATAACCGAGTTGAGCCTATTTGCTAGGATTTTGGTAGTTATTTTGGCATCTACATTTAAAAGTGAAATAGGGCGATATGATGAGCAGGATGCAGGGTCTTTGTTGGGTTTGGGTATAACTACAATCACAGCCTCTGCCATTGAGGGAGGGAGGGAACCTTCTTTTAGCATTGTAAGGAGCAGCCTGTGAAACACAGGGAGGAGAATTTCATTGTTTGTCTTATAGAATTCTGCCGGCAGGCCGTCAGGGCCTGGAGTTTTTGCTGGCTGAAGTGACGCCATTGCTGTCTGGACCTCTTTAAGAGTAATTGGGGCATCTAGTGTATTTCTAGCCTCTATAGACAGTAGGGGGAAATCAATCTGATCTAGAAAGTTGCACATAGCTTCCTCAGTAGAAGTAACCTTAGAAGTATATAACTGTTGATAGTAATGTGCAAATTGCCCATTTATAGCTGTAGGATCAGAATGGATCACTCCCATATCATCTCTGACATGGGCGATGTGTATTGAAGAGGAGCGTTCTTTGGCCAGCCAAGCTAGCATTCTACCTGTCTTCTCTCCCTGCTCAAAGATTCTTTGGGATTGAGCCACCAGCTGTTTCTTAGTGGTCTCAATCCGTAAGAGAGAAATCTCTCTGTGTAAAGACTGCATAGCGTCGTATATTAAGACGTCTCTAGTGTGCACATAATTATTTTCCAAAAGGAGAACCTTTCTCTCAGCTTCTTCCAGTGCCATCCTGGTGTCCTTCCTAACCCTCCCTATTGCCATTTTATATTGTCCCCTGGTGTACGCCTTGAAGGCATCCCAGAGCATAGGAGGGGAGACTGTGCCTTCGTTAAGCGTCCAATAGATCCCTAACTCGCCCTCCACCAGGGGAATCACCCTCTCATCCGCAATCCAGAGCCCCGAGAGCCGCCAAAGAGCAGTGCTCGTAGGGGAGTCTGTCTGCAGTTTAAGTATGAGGGGAGCATGATCCGAGATACCCCTCGGCAGAATATCCACCTCTTGTATTCGGGAGAGCAGGGAGTCAGAGGTATACATCAGATCAATTCTGGAGAAGGATGCATGCGCAGCCGAGTGACAGGTATACTGTCTCTCCCCCGGATGCCTCAACCTCCAGATATCCGAAAATCCATAATTGTCAGCCCACTGTGTCAAGGGGGTTGGACCTGAGGATCCCGCACCCAGTCTATCCAGGTCTGGGTTTGGGGATCATATTGAAATCTCCTGTCAGGAGTAGCCCAGCCGAAGGATACTGCGCTATTATTGGGGTAAGTTTCTTGAGGATCTCTGTTGTGGCTGGTGGGGGGATATATATATCTATTATCAATAATTCTAATCTATCACACATTGCATGTATGGCCACATATCTTCCATCAGGATCCAAATGAAGATCCACTATAGGGTAAAGCCAACCGATTTGTGGACCAGGACGCTAACACCCCGGGAGTACGAGGAATAAGTAGAGTGGTAGTTTGCACCAACCCATGGTCTCCGTAATGCCAGCATCCTGCTCCCCACCAGATGGGTCTCCTGAAACACACATATATGCGGGTTGTATCTTTTCAGGAAGTTAAACACCAAGGACCTCTTAATTTTAGAGTTTAACCCTCTAACATTCCACGATAGTACTGTCAATGGTGGCATTGGCTCTTTGTTAAAAATAAGAAAACAGAATGGCACTCAGCCCTTCTCAGGGTCAATTTAAATGTGAGCAAGAAGAAAGTAAAACATAAAGAAACACATATCTATTTCCCTGAGTAATGCCATCTAGTGGAGAGAGATCTAAACCACCCTGATTTTTAATACAGTATACATCAGCACAACAAAGTAAGCATATGCAGCAGCAAAAAAAGAAAACAAAAGAAAAACATATCAAAAGTCCCATCTCGGAGCAAAAACTTGTGCTCACCTTCCATCCCCCCCCCCACCCCCACCCCGCACCACCCCCCAAACTTCGGCGTGCTTCATTCCCAGTAACTATCATGGCCATAGCCAATTGGGGAGATGAACAAGAGGGGACCCGAGTTCACAGTACACACAGTAAGTCTCCCCCTTGACGTAAAGGATAATCGTTCCCTGCAGAATAAAAACTGATATCTCCCGGAGAAGTAAACATCTTCCTCCGGGGGCACATAACTTGAACCTGTATTAACCTTGAATACACCCATTCAGAAGGAATGCCTTGAAGAAAACAAACATTAAAGGTGCTCCCTCCCAGGTCCTCTCTGGCTGCACGTGTGTGACTCGTGAAGTCTTGCACGAGGTGTAGGTTCACCCGCACTCTTGTGTTTCCAGGGACCATGAGACCCTAGTTATCTCCTCTTCAGCTGGCTCCCATGGGAGCAAAAGGGGACACCGATCCAGACCAAACTAGTGTCAGTGACTACCAGGATTTGAGAAAGAAAAAAAAAAAACAAAAAACCCCTCCCCCCCCGAAAAAGGGCAGCCATCGAGCCAGGGTAGTAGAGTCCAACCTTGTGCTTGTATCAGAGTATCAGTGCCTCTGAATGGTTTCTAGCCATTGCGACGCTTGTTCAGGAACTTAGCCCCCTCATATCTCAGCTGCTCAACCTTTCTTGATTCCCGGAGGACAAGGTCACGGTCCCTAAAGTTCAATAATTTCAGGATGAATGTGCGCGGAGGAGCTCCCGGGGGCCCCCGGGCAGCAGGCATTCTATGTGCCCTCTCCACCACAAAGACGTTTGAGAATGTCGCCTGAGGTAGCAACTCACGTAGGAGGTTTTCAGTGAATGTCGTGGGGTCGGTACCTTCGGCCCCCTCCGGGAGGCCCACCACGCGGAGGTTGTTCCTCCTATTTCTATTCTCTGCGTCCTCCGCACGAGCTTCAAGAGATTTAATTTTTGTTTGCAGCGTACGGAGTGAGACTGTATGGTCCTGCAATACATCTTCTGTATCCCCCACGCGGCGTTCGGCCTCCGTGAGGCGGGATCTAAATGTGTCCATGTCTCGCCGTATGAGACTAATATCAAGCTGCATCTGCTCGATTTTCCCTGTAAGGGTAGATTGGCAGTTGGTAATTGCCTGCATAAGGGCCTCAAAGTTGGATTGTTCTTGTTCTGGAGGGGATTGCTCCATGCCCTCAGGCTGCGCCGCCATCTTGGGGCCTTTAGCAGGACGGGGTGTCCGTGCAGGGGTACTCTGGGCACCTGTTTGGGACTTGCGGGCTGATATAGCTCCCTTCCCCCTTGTCATACCTCCCTCCGCTACTAAGTGCAGGTTGTCAGGGCCGTGCAGAGCCACCAATCCCCCGGGTAGGAGGATTTTAGGCCGGGAGCCGAGCGGAGCTGCAGCGGTATTCGGGGTAGCCTTTTGGGACTTGCGGGGTGAAGATAACTCTCTCTCCCTGTGTCCTACCTTCCTCCACTACTTGTAGCAGCTTGTCAGGGCGGTCAGAGCTAGCAGTCTGCAGGGAAAACAGAACTTAAGGCCGGGAAGCGAGCGGAGCTCTCTCACTGTGCGTCCGCTCCGGTCGCCATCTTGGACACGCCCCCCCAACTAGACCATTTTAGCATAGAAAATTGGACTATGCTTTCTATTTAGGTAAAAGTGGTAGATTTTGCTCTAAGAACAAAAGTTGTTCAGCTTTCTCACAGGAGTGACGGTTCTTCTACTCATGAAGAATATGAGATGCTAGACTGAATAGTCTCTCACTCTCTGTACTGGTGCTTGGGGCAGATAAATATCCGTGTGCAATCTGTGCAAGCAATGGAAAATGTTCTTTGTTCATGCGCCAGTACTCAAGGGGATTGTCACTTCTGGCGATAGGTAGTTCAGATAAATAATTCTCCAGCTGCTGGGTAGCTGAATTTTTTTGGGGCACTGCTATGGACCGGGGTACGTTTGTGTAAAATTTCGTCAAACATATCAGATAGCGAGAGAGTGTCTTCCTGTTTCTCTGGTACACTTTCCTCTGTGCTGAACCTCCAGTGGCACTGATGGGTACTAATAGGCGGCACTGATATGCAGCACTGATGGGCATTGATAGGCTATGCTGATATGTGGCACTGATGGGTGGTACTGATGAGCACCGATAGGCGGCACTGGGCCCTGATAGGTGGCACTGATGGGCAGTACTGATAGGCATTACTGATGGGCATCTGAAAGGCACTGATAGGCGTTACTGCTGGGGTACTGATTGGTGATTTGTGTGGGCACTGACTGGCAGCTGATGGGCACTGATTTGCAGCTGTGGTGAGCACCTCTGATATGGGCTGCACTGATAATCAATGTGCTGATTATCAGTGCACACCCCCTCTCTGACAGGAGAGCCACCCATCGACTCTCCCTGTCAGCGCGAACCAAGGAAAAGTCAATTACCGGCACTTCCTGGTTCATGCTGTGGTCAGTTGTGATTGGTCGCAGCTGATCACGTGGTAAAAAGCCTCTGTCAGAGGCTCCTTACCATGATCGGAGATGCGGTATGCCAGAGTGACACACCACTGATCGCCATGCTGCGCGCCCCCCGCAGGTGCACTGGCTTATTATCCTGAAAGACGTGATATGACGTCCAGTCAGGATAATGGAATCCTTGTTGAAGTTGTTACCCTAAAAAAAAAAAAAAAAATTTGGATCCTGTTCCTTTAAAGCATGTTATACAGCACAATGCTTGTGCTGTGCCGTTTGGCCCCCTGTATCACCTGAAAAACCTGGCTGATCCTGCTTGGTTCTGCCCTCCCCTCTGTAAACCGACCACGATTTATCATGGCTGCTGAGCCCTGACACTGTGGGCAGTTTATGTGCCTCCTTCATCCGCAGATCTCCTCTCTGCTCTCCCCGTCCTCTCCCCTCTCCCCTTCCCCCTCCCTGCCTGTCAGGTAGTGACAGTGTCCGCCCCTCTACTCCTGCAGCTAGAATAACATTTACATCTTCATACAATCCTTTGTGTTTCCTAATGCTATGTGCCCCTGTTTATGCTTTATTAAAAAAAATTCAGTCTGTGCCTTATGTCACGTGACTGGCTGCCTCTCTCTTTCTCTCCTCCTCTCCTCTCGACTGATGTCAGCAGGGGGATTCTCGGCCCCTCCCACTGCAGCTGTCAGATGAACAGAGGAGAGAGAGGCGTTCGGTCACATGAGCGCTGAGCATCGCTCTAAAATCTGAATTTTTTTTTTATAAAATGCACACACAGAGGCACACAGGATTAGGAAACAGAGAGAATTATATAAAAATTATGTAGTGGCTTAACAACCACTTGCTGACCAGCCGCCGCAGTTATACTGCGGCAGGGCGGCCCTATTGCGCAAATCGCCATACGGCTCTCTGTGTAATAGATACAGTGGGCACGCGCTCCCTCGGCGCCGTGCCAGAGCCGATGCACAAGGTCGGCGGCCACGATGTCCGGCGGCCACTCGCGATCACTCCATAGAGAGCCAGAATGGGGATCTGCCAGTATAAACAAAGCAGATCCCCGTTCTGACAGGGGAGTAGAGAGAGATCGTCTGTTCCTAGTGATCAGGAACAGCGATCTCTCTGTGCTCCCTGTCAGTCCACCCCCCCCAGTTAGAAACACCTCCTTAGGACACATTTAACCCCTTGATCGCCTCCTAGTGTTAACCCCTTCCCTGTCAGTGTCATTTATACAGTAATCAGTGCATTTTTATAGCACTATTTGCTGTATAATTGTCACTGGTCCCAAAAAAGTGTCAAGATTATCCAATCTGTCTGCCACAATGTCGTAATCGTTGATCACCGCCATTACTAGTATAAAAAAAATAATAATAATAAAAATGGCATAAATCTATCCCCTATTTTGTAGATGCTATAACTTTTGCGCAAACCAATCAATATATGCTTATTGCGATTTTTTTTTTTTTTTTTACCAAAAATATGTAGCAGAATACATATTGGCCTAAACTGATAAAGAAATTTTAGTTTTTTTACATTTTTTTGGGGGATGTTTATTAAAGCAAAAGGTAAAAAATATTGTTATTTTTATTTAAATTGTCTGTGTTTATAGCGCAAAAAATAAAAAACGCAGAGGTGATCAAATATCATCAAAAGAAAGCTCTATTTGTGGGAAGAAAAGGACATCAATTTTGTTTGGTTACAACGTCGCACGACTACTAAATTGACAGTTAAAGCGACGCAGTACCGTATCACAAAAAATGAACTGGTCATTAAGGGAGTAAATCCTTCAAGGGCTGGAGTGGTTAAAGGGGTTGTAAACCCTCAAGGTTTTTCACCTTTATGCATTCTATGCATGAAAGTGAAAAACCTCCTTTAGTGTAGCAGCCCCCCAGTGCCCCTGTTTTACTTACCTGAACCCTGTCTTTCCCACGCCGGGAACGAGCACACCAGCTCCAGCCGGCGTCTCGTGTCCTGTTTGGATAGATTGATAGCAGCGCAGCCATTGGCACCCGCTGCTGTCAATAAAATCCAATGACGATTGGGCGGGGCCGAGTTCTGTCCGTGTCAATAGATGCAGCAGCAGGACACAGGCGCGCACCCACACGGGTGCCCCGAGGGAGAGCGCTTCTCCGACGGGGCACTCAAGAAGAGGAGGAGCCAGGAGCGCCCCTAAGGGACCCTAGAAGAGGAAGATCGGGGCCACTCTGTGCAAAACCAACTGCACAGAGGAGGTAAGTATGACATGTTTGTTTAAAAAAAAATAAAATTTTAATTTTTTTCCCATTAGATATCCTTTAGGGCATATAGAGTCTGAGATCCTGGTGGTCCCAATCCGAGCGCAGTTGCTTCTGGAGACTCTGGCGTTATGATTTTTTCTGGCTGAGACACTGAGATAAAAGTTAACTCTGTATATGCAGGAACAGATAAACAGGACGCAAACCCTGTGTTTAAAGTATCTGTTCTCTCTAAGTTTATTAATACATTCTATTTTACACAGAAGATAATAGGGTGGTGTGAAATGTTAATAAAAACCAGCAACTAGACTAATGTTACATTTCAAATGTCAGCAGCTATCTCTGCTGTTGGGAAACTAGAAACCTTGAGAGGGGAGTGGTAAGATAGAGCATTCTAGTAAAAAGTTCAGTCTGTGTACGATATGGATATTGCAAACAAAATGGCTTCTCTTGTGCTTAAATGAACAATACAGTGAAATTCTGTTACCCTGATATTGTTCAAAGTACAGGTTCATTTGAAGGAATATGATTGATTTCTAAATTATGCTGAAGATACTTTGCCTTTTACCTTTTTTTTCTTTCTTTAGTATCGAAAATGTAAATCATGGGATCAGTTGCACAAAGAGCATATAAACGCTGGACGTACTGTGCAAGTAAGTAAAAAACTAAATACATACTTATGCGCAGTCTTTGGGAAGCCATAGATTGCTGATGTACTTGATGCCCTGAGATCTTGCCACACTTATAACATCTTAAAGTACTACTGGAGATTAATGAGGTAGGTACAATGTTTGCAGCTGCAGCACCCATTGGAGATCACTCTGATCTCCAAGAGGAGGCTGCAGAGTGCTGGGAGGTACTTAGAGAAATCTAAGAGGGGGCTGCAGAATTCTGTGAGGTACTTAGAGAAATCTAAGAGACAGGGGCTTACTGAACTTGACTATAATTACCCTCTTGAAGGCTAGGAAACTGGCCTCTTACAAAGTCTACCATCCCACCTGGAAGACCTATATTTCTTGGTTGAAGTCAAGGAAATGTCACCCCGCTAAATACTCCTTGCAATTTATATTTCAAAAATGTATCCTAAAGCATAATTATTGATCAATTTAAAATATATACAGTATCTCACAAAAGTGAGTATACCCCTCACCTTTTTGTAAATATTTTATTTTATCTTTTCATGTGACAACTCTGAAGAAATGACACTGCTACAATGTAAAGTAGTGAGTGTACACCTTGTATAACCGTAAACATTTGCTGTCCCCTCAAAATAACGCAACACACATCCATTAATATCTAAACCGCCGGCAACAAAAGTGAGTACACCCCTAAGTGAAAATGTCCAAATTGGGCCCAAAGTGTCAATATTTTGTGTGGCCACCATTATTTTCCAGCACGGCCTTAACCCTCTTGGGCATGGAGTTCACCAGTGCTTCACAGGTTGCCACTGGAAGCTTTTTCCACTCCTCCATGAAGACATCACGGAGCTGGTGGATGTTAGAGACCTTGCGCTCTTCCACCTTCTGTTTGAGGATGCCCCACAGATGCTCAATAGGGTTTAGGTCTGGAGACATGCTTGGCCAATCCATCACCTTTACCCTCAGCTTCTTTAGCAAGGCACTGGTCATCTTGGAGGTGTGTTTGGGGTCGTTATTATGTTGGAATAGTGCCCTGCGGCCCAGTCTCCGGGGAGAGGGGTTCATGTTCTGCTTCAGTATGTCACAATACATGTTGGTATTCATGGTTCCCTCAATGAACTGTAGCTCGCCAGTGCCGTCAGCACTCATGCAGCTCCAGACCATGACACTCCCACCACCATGCTTGACTATAGGCAAGACACACTTGTCTTTGTACTCCTCACCTGGTTGCCGCCACACATGCTTGACACCATCTGAACCAAATAAGTTTATCTTGGTCTCATCAGACCACAGGACATGGTCCCAGTAATCAATGTCCTTAGTCTGCTTGTCTTCAGCAAACTGTTTGCGGGCTTCTTGTGCATCATCTTTGGAGGAGGCTTTCTTCTGGGACGACAGCCATGCAGACCAATTTGATGCAGTGTATGGCGTATGGTCTGAGCACTGACAGGCTAACCTCCCCTACCCCTTCAACCTCTGCAGCAATGCTGGCAGCACTCATACGTCTGTTTCCCCAAAGACAGCCTCTGGATATGATGCTGAGCACGTGCGCTCAACTGCTTTGCTCGACCATGGCGAGGCCTGTTCTGAGTGGAACCTGTCCTGTTAAACCACTGCATGGTCTTAGCCACCGTGCTGCAGCTCAGTTTCAGGGTCTTGGCAGTCTTCTTATAGGCTAGGCCATCTTTATGTAGAGCAACAATTTTTTTTTTTTTTTTTAGATCCTCAGAGAGTTCTTTGCCATGAGGTTCCATGTTGAACTTCCAGTGACCAGTATGAGAGAGTGAGAGCGATTTTAACACACCTGCTCCCCATTCACACCTGAGACCTTGTAACACTAACAAGTCACATGACACCGGGAAGGAAAAATGGCCAATTGGGCCCAATTTGGACATTTTCACTTAGGGGTGTAATCACTTTTGTTGCCAGCGGTTTAGACATCAATGTGTGTTGAGTTATTTTGAGGAGACAGTAAATTTACACTGTTATACAAGCTGTACACTCACTACTTTACATTGTAGCAAAGTGTAGTTTCTTCAGTGAGGTCACATAAAAATATAATAAAATATTTACAAAAATGTGAGGGGTGTACTCATTTTTGTGAGATGTGTATGTGCGTGTGTGTGTGTGTGTATATATATATATATATATATATAATAGTTCATGCTACTCATAGTGGACATATTAAATGTTGCCAGCAAGGATGTAATAATCACATAGGAATGGTGGTGGTGCTCTCTCAAAGCAACAAAAGTTCCTTGAATGTTTCTATAAAAAAAGGAATTGATCCTGTAGTGGATAAAAATGCTGTAAAATAATACATCGGAAATATACTATATCAGTGATGGCGAACCTTGGCACCCCAGATGTTTTGGAACTACATTTCCCATTATGCTCATGCACTCTGCAGTGTAGTTGAGCATCATGGGAAATGTAGTTCCAAAACATCTGGGGTGCCAAGGTTTGCCATCGCTGTACTAGATCATCCACTTACATAAAGGGAGAACTCATTAATGGATTCACTGGTATGGAAGATAGAACAGTCCTCAAAAGTGAATATATAGAATATGTAGGCTCTTAACTGATACTTCCAAGCATTGTAGTTGCATCCATGAACTGGAGCTGGCCCATTGAGGCGACAAAGCCAAGCTACAGACACTATATAGACGTTATCCAAGAACTTTGAGCACTCCAAATGTGGAGAAAGTCTCACGGTGGGAATATTTCTGATTGTGACTCTAAAAACAAAAGGTAATACTGCAATTTCAGGAACAGATTCACAGGACCCAATCACTGTGTGTTTAAAATGCCCGTTCATGACAAAATGTATTATTACATGTTATTTTATACATAGATAAGAAAGGGGTGGTGTGAGATGTTATTAAAAACTAACAAATAGAAATATGTTATTAATGCTAGCGAATAGAACAATTGCAAAAGTAAAACCTTGAGAGGAGAGGTGGAAGTAGAGACAGAGAGAGCTTCTAGCAGAAGTTGTGTCTATGTGTTAAGTGAAGGTTACATAACACATTTCAACAGTGTGAACAAAATGGAGTCTCTTGTGCTTAAATGTACAATACTGTGAAAGTCCTTGTAATTTCCTTCCTTTTGTTTATTTGACACCATTCTTTGCCGCGTTACATTCCGCCAATTGCTGGTAACTCCTGCTACACTGGCACAGAGAGACAGCACCCTGTTCAGCTATCTCCTAGTTTTCTCTGAATAATAGGTTCATCAGGGCTGGTGGACCATCTATTGGTACAGTGGGTAGTCACACAGAGGCATAGCCTGATGAGGAAGTAAGTAACAAGTATGAGAAATGGGAACATCACAACGTAAGCGCCTAGTTGATGTAACCATGTTGCTATGCCATATAAAAAGTCACCAAAATCTCCTAATCACTTAAAGGGGTTCCATACATCTTTAGCAATATCTCTGGCCTTATTCTGTAGTTCTCTGATCTTAGCAAGATGCCCTTTAACAATGTCCTCATTATCAGAAATGTATATATAACAGTCAGTGCGAATAACCTTACACATCCCACTTTGAGCTGCAGTGAGATAATTTAGTGTTAATCTGTGCTCTAATACTCCTTTTTTAAAGGGAGCCATTTCTTCACTTAATAAACCTACAGTATATCAGTGGTAGTAAAGTTAATAATCTCGTCTACAATTCTAGTGTAATTATTTATTCTTTTCATTGCGTCAATTACCGATCCTGTCCAGGAAGGGAACCATGACCATGTCATTTCGCCTTCAGTGAACAGCTCCCTTTTGAACACTGAAGGGTATTCCGGACTTTGACCTGGTCATACTGTATCTTTGCAAACAGTCAAAGCAGGTAATAACTTCCCAATATAACATGTACCTGTAACATTAGTAGGATGCCAGGCGTAAGCTTTATTTCCACACATATAATATAACCCTCTACATATGGATGGTATACCTTCTCCTAAAAAACTGGATGCAATAACATGGAATCTCAGGTAACCGATATTTCCACATATTGGGAACTGTGAGCAATTTGTACTATAAAGGGTTCTATTTAGTTCTGGATCTGGGATATAATAAT
Organism: Aquarana catesbeiana; assembly: GCF_042186555.1. NCBI lineage: Eukaryota > Metazoa > Chordata > Amphibia > Anura > Ranidae > Aquarana > Aquarana catesbeiana. Next base: position 242,314,182 of record NC_133328.1, on the reverse strand, counting down.
ATTGACCTCCATAAACTGTAATCTTTGCTCCAGTGCAATCTGATTTGCCCAACTGTGTACATTTAGTGTTAAATGGGCATGTAATGTTTAGACAAATCTGTGGAGTGTTTATGTATTTTGAAACCATCAAAGTTACTGATCTGTGCTCATTAGCTGAGGAGACTATGTATGAGCCATTTATTTTGGTTCTGTTTAGATCAGTGAAGTTGAGAGGCATTGCTATCATGGTATCATAATCATGCTATCATGATATCATAAAACTATGAGTTTTGCATGTCTCACTGGCTTCCCTGCACTAGTCAGAAAGTTCTGTGCTTTCCAAATAGGCCCAAAATCACGAGCTATTCCAAATGCATATCTGCTGTCAGTGTAAACGTTTCCCCTTTGATTCTCTAGGAGATGACATGCTTTGACTACAGCACACAACTCAGCTTCCTGTGCTGACATCTGGGGTGTCAATGCTTCTTGATGTAAATTAGTGTCTGTAGTGGTAATAGCAAACCCTGTGTGTGGCTGACCATTATCGGTGTAAAATCTGGAACCATCTACGAATAGGTGGGTGTCGCAATCTGATAAAGGCTTATCTTTTGCTGGTGGGACAGAGGCCCTTTCTACCTCCATCAGAGCCATACAATCATGAGAAAAACTCTCAGGTTCTACATCAGTAACATTTGTTGCATCTTCCTCATCAGTTATAGTAACAAGAGTAGCTGGATTTAAAGTAACATATCGTTTGATTGTTAAATTCGATGGAGCAAAAAGAGCAGATTGTTACTTTGTCAAATCTACTGGCAGACACTCGTGATTTCCTCCTGTACTGCATGTGACATATACAGGATCAGAGCAGAATCTAGTACAAGCTCAGTTACTTTGTCTAGCAGCAAAATGCAAGCTGCTGTGGCTCGCATACAACTGGGGGAGCCTTGATGACAGGGTCTGAGGAGGCTGATACATCACAGGCCTCTGTTTGTCTCCATGTAGCTGGGTAAGTACACCTGCAGCAAATCCATTGACTTCATGACAAAACAATGAGAAGGTGTTAGTATAGTCAGGAAGTCCAATGGCAGGAGCTTCAGACAAAATTTGAATAAGCTACTTCATCTGCAATTCATTGTCCCATGTGAGTTTGAAAGGGTTTGTGGTGGTTGCCTCAAATAGAGGAGCCATAAGTTCTGATGCATTTGGAATCCAGTCCCTACAATATCCCACTACCCCCAGGAAGGCACGTAGTTGCCGTACATTTCTTGGCTTTTCACATTTTTGTAGAGTTTTAACTCTATCTGGGGTTAGATGACAGATTCCATGTGAAATGCAGTGACCCAGGAGGATCACTTTCTCTTGGCAGTATTGTAGCTTATCTTTGCTAACTTTGTTGTTACTGTTATAGAGAAACACGAGAAGGCTTACTGTTTCTCTGCTATAAATGTCCTTTGTATCAGTACAAATAAGCATATCGTCTATGTACTGAAGCAAAACAGTGTTTGGGTGTGAGGGGGACCAGTGGTCCAATACTTGCCAGCTATCTGGGTGTAGGGGCACCGAAAAAAAAGCATTTGCAAGATCAATCACTGTAAAGCAGGTGCTGGAGGCAAGTATTCCATTTAGTAAAGCGTGGGGGTTGGGAACGATTGGGATATCTGACTCAATTATATTGTTAATTGCTCTCAAATAATGCACCATGCGGTATGCTACTTTCCACCCTTCTTTTCTGGCTTCTTTGCAATTGGGAACAGGGGTGCATTGGCTTGGAACTTAATTGGTACAACAACCCCTGCTGCTTTCAATTGAGTGATCTGATTCTTTATCCCCTCAGTCTGAGCAATACTCAGTGGTCACTGTTTAATCTGTGGGAGATGGGCTCCTGGTTTAATTGTTATCATAACTGGGGTGCAGTCCAGCAGACCTACATAATTGCTGGTGGCCCATAAATCAGCGGGAATCACTTCCAATTCTGGTGTAAATGGTGGAGTGGAGTCTCAGATTAAAAATACTCCACGGGCAGAATTTAAAACTTCTCCTGACAGACTACTGACCACTTGGACTCCTGTAGGAGTGTAGTATATGTCTGCTAAAATTTGGTTCAAAATGTCAGCTCCCAAAAGATTGGTAGGAACTGTGTCTGAAACTAACATTTTAGTGACCATTTCTGTTTGCTGTCCTAGCCTGAGATAAAATTTCCAGATAATAATCCTGGAGATAAGTCCTCTATATTAAAAACTCTTTGGCTTGCATCAGTATCAATTAAACAGGTTAATTCTGTTTCACCTCCAGGATAGGGGAGTTCTTGTAAAAACATTTACTCTGGCCTTCGGACCATTGCCTCCCCTATTTAACATGATTGATACTGGCATGCCATTTTCCTAGGCCTGATCCACTGCTTTTGGCAGAGAACTGGGACGAACGAATTGGGTTCTAAGGGGATAAACTGATTGCTCTGCTCTGTGACAGGGGCAGAAGGGGTGGCTTCCTTCTCTCTTCATCTTGCTGCCACAGTTGGGAAATTATGGTTTGCTCCGGAAGTTCAGACTCTATATCTCTTTCTCTGGCCAAAGCCTTAAAATTATTGTAAACTCTCTAAAAAAAACAAACAAAAAAACAAAAAAACAACCTGCAAGACAAAGGCATAATAAGCTAGTATGCATCACATACTAGCTCATTATGAAATACTTACCTTAGAACAAAGCTGTTGCAGCGGTCCTCGTACACCACTGTCTCTGGCGACATGTCTCCTAGAGTTCTTTCCAGGTTCGCGGGCTCCAGCATTGTGATTGACCGAAGCCTCAATGACGTCACTCCCGCACATGCGCGTGGGTGCCGCCGGTCACGGCACAGCTACTGAAAAAATGGCACTAGTGAGCCGTTTCTTCAGTGCGCATGTGCCAATGACATTGGCACATGCAGATATAGTAAATATCTCTAAGGCTCCGTTCACATCTCTGTGTTCCGAACTGCGGGCGGAATTTCCGCGATTCTGCCTGTTATTCGCAATAGCGGCGAATTGCGGGAAACCCTTGCATTCCCGGTGCATTGCCCCTTGATTTTAATAACACCCCAAACGCAGCACGATTTTTCCGCTATTCGTCGGGCGACAATTTATGCCAATCATCTGTTTCTAAAATGTGAGCCAAATCCCTCTTTATAGGTTGATATGGGGCTGTTAAACCTCTGCTCTCTGCTATATTGCCCAGCTCATCTTTTCTGTGTTTCATTGAATCTAATTCTTGTGCTTTTGTGAATGGACCTCTTAAAGCCAAACTGGAAGCCACATAAGGTGGGGGATCCTCCTCTACAGAGTCTTCTGGCCAAACGTAATAAAATTTGGGCAGTACTTCTATTAAACATCTCCATCAAGCCAGTTTGATTTGCTACTTTAGCAAGCTATTCTCCATATTCCTTCACTGCACAGTAGTGGGCCATAATTGTGCAGAAAAGTTTGCCATACTTGTAAATCAGAAGTCCCTTCAGATTTTAAAGGTTTGGCTGTTCCTTTTGTCCATTCTACCCATTTATCTAGGGGCTCAGTATAGGCAGAACCATACCTTCGGTTCATCCTCTAGCGCTCATCTTGCGCTGGGCATTTTCTAAAGGGCCTCTCACCCTTCATTCCCTTATTTCATTTATTTCCCATAATGATTAGCCAGTCTTTTCTCTTCTCCATTTGTGCCTTAACCCTCTTGCCTCTAAAACAAATAGTACAGCAAATCTGCAGATTTACAAGAATAGCCTCCACTTATCTATGTAGATAGAAGGGGTTTATGACAATAGACAAGACACTCACTAAGAGACCCTCCTCGTCTTTTCTCTTGGGTTTTATCTGACCCTACCATGCGCCCCTGACCCAGGTCGCCCACAAGGAGTCAATGCAGGGAAATGCAGAAGATTCTCCCTATCCACAGGCAGTCCAACCCATGAAGGGGAACACAAACATAGTCACACACGTTGCTCAACCAGAAAGGTGCAAGAGTGGTCTGGTTTCCTTGAGAACCGACAGATAGGATACATAGGAAAGGCAGAAAATATAGCAAGCTTAAGGACAGCTTACCTAGCCGGCATTTAGAGGTCTGCGTTCCTGATGATCCCGATCAAAGCACAGTTCCTTCTGGAGACTCTGCCAAACTCCTGGCTGGCTCGCCAAAACTGTTATGGGAATATTTCTGATTGTAACTCTAAAAACAAAAGTTAATACTACAATTGCAGGAGCAGATTCACAGGACGCAATCACTGTGTTTAAAATGTCCGTTCATGAGGAAATGTATTATTACATGTTATTTTATACAAGGATTTAGTGACAACTTTGTGCAAAAGTAAAAAAAAAATTTTTCCACAAAATATAAAATATTCCATGGACTCAACAAGCCTCTCATCAAATAGCTAGGTGTGTCTACTTTCCAAAATGGGGTCATTTGGGGGGGGGGGGGGGGGTGCTATCTTGGCATTTTATGGCCTTCAAAACTGTGATAGGTAGTGAGGAGTAAAATCAAAAATTTACACCCTTCGAAATCCTGAAGGCAGTGATTGGTTTTCAAGTCATGTACGTGGCTAAGCTCCCAAAAAGTCTCACACATGAGGTATCGCCGTACTCAGGAGAAGCAGCAGAATGCATATAACCATGCAATGTTTGAACAATATATCATTTAGTGACAACTTTGTGCAAAAAAAAAAAGTGTAATTTTCCCGAAACTTGTGACAAAATATAAAATATTCCATGTACTCAACATGCCTATCAGCAAATAGCTTGGGGTGTCTACTTTCCAAAAAGGGGTCATTTGGGGGGGGGGGCTTGAACTGTCCTGGTATTGCACAACATTTAGAAGCTTGAAGACAAACCCCTTTCTGACACTTTTTGTTTAAATGAAAAAATATTTTTTTTTGCAAGAAAATTACTTTGAACCCACAAACATTATATATATTTTTTTAAAGCAAAGGCCCTACAGATAAAAAAAAAGGTGGGTGTTGATTTTTTTTTTTTCACACAGTATTTGCGCAGCGATTTTTCAAATGCAATTTTTTTTTGGAAAAAACACACTTTTCTTAATTTTGATGCAATAAAACACACTATATTGCCCAAATGTTTGATGAAATAAACAAGATGATCTTATGCCGAGTACATGGATACCAAACACGACATGCTTTAAAATTGCGCACAAACGTGCATCGGCAACAAACTACATACGTTTTTAAAAGCCTTTACAGGTTACCATTTTAGATCTACAGAGGAGGTCTACTGATAAAATTACTGCCCTCAATCTGACCTTCTTGGTGATACCTCACATGCATGGTGCAATTGCTGTTTACATATGACACGAGACCGACGCTTGCGTTCGCCTTTACGCGTGAGCACGGGGGGACAGGGGTGCTTTTTTATTTTAATTATTTATTTTGCTTTTTTATTATATTTTTAAACTGTTCATTTCATTTTTTTATCATTTTTATTATCTCAGGGAATGTAAATATCCCCCATGATAGCAATAGGTAGTGACAGGTACTCTTTTTTGAAAATATTGGGGTCTGTTAGACCCTAGATCTCTCCTCTGCCCTCAAAGCATCTGACCACACAAAGATCGGTGTGATAAAATTATTTGCCAATTTCCCAATGGCGCTGTTTATATCCGACGAAACCTAAGTCATGAAATGCAGTAGGTTCCGGTTTCTTAGGCCACAGAGATGATTGAAGCCATTCTGGTCTCTGATCAGCTCTATGGTCAGCTGGCTGAACCACCGGCTGCATTTTCGGGTTCCCTGTTGGGACAGGAGAGCCCGAGAAAACCATGGAAGACGGTGGGAGGGGGGGGACGCTCCCACCCACTGCTTATAAAAGCAGTCTAGAGGCTAATTAGCTGCTAGGATTCCTTTATATGAAAACCGATCGCTGGCTAAAAAGAATGATACCAAGATGATCATTCTGGTATAACCACTCAAAGTCCAGCAACCAGTATGTTACTGGTCCTTGTTGGGCATACATTGTAATGTTCTTTTTTTCATGCAGCCTGTGGGCTGAACGAAAAAAAGAGATTGATCGGTGGGTATGCCCACCATTAGAATACTGCCCTTCATCCAAATCACTCCACCCCTGCTGCCCCCATGCTTCGGCATATATGCTCTTTTTTTAACTGTGGTGGTGAAATCACCTCCGACAGCGCTGGAGTCACGGCTTTATGTATCGTGGGAGCAAACGCTGTTGCTGTCAAGATAAATAAACCCGTGCTGCAGCTGAATGGCATACCTGCTAAGCAAATGATGATTAACAGTAAAACAAGTATTACAGTATAACATACCATACCTGCAAAGAAAATACAATAAAACATGGTAAAAATAAAACAGAGAGAGAACAATAGATATAGAACAATAGTGAGCGAACAGTAGAGGGGACAGTAGAGAGCGAACATAAGAGAGAGAACAATAGAGAGAGAAGAAAAATACAACCACAACTATTTTTGGCTTCTTTATTTTTTATTTTTTTTGTGTTTTTGTGTGCTTTTTTATTTTTTTTTTTTCACTTTAATAAAAACTGTAAAAAAACGTCAAACTGAACGTTGCAAATTAGGGTCTCTCAAAATGTGATGGCCATCACATCTTTCGAGACCCTAAGACCCTGTGTTAGTGTGCCTATGACTGTGCGGTGCTGTACCCTACGCTCCCAACTAGTGTGTGGTAGCGTTTGAAACATTCACCAATGCAGAGACCAGGTTGGTCAGGACAGGAAGGACAATAAAAGCGGCTGTCACGCCTAAATCCGCGTTTGCTGCACGACATCTTCTTTGGGGTGTTTTTTGGGTAGGGGTACCAGGGAGGACAAAAGGAAAATGCCTCTCATGCAGCCAGCTTACTGCATTTGCGTTGAGAAGTTGGGCAAGAGCACTGTCTGGTAACAGAAGGGCTCTGACGATCTCTTCCTGGAATTTAAGGAAGGATCCAGTCCTGAAGCTTTGTATAGCACAAAAGCGTTCAGCAAAGCCAATTGAAATAAATAAACAGACACATTTTTGTCCTTACGGGCAATTGCGTACAGTGCCAGCAACTGGTTGTTGAGGTCCACCCCTCCCATGTTAAGGATGTATTCGTAGACACAGAGGGGTTTCTCCATAACACCAGTCGCTGTCGAAATTTGAGCTGTCGTGTCTGCGTGAAGCTAGAACAGAACGAAAACATTCCATGAATCCCTCCACTTCACTGCTAACAAATTATTACACTTCAAGCAGGCTCTCCCCCCCGTCTAAGTCGGGATTCTACAAGCCATTGGGGGAAGCCCTGGCGGTTAGATCGCACGGGGCCCTATGCGCCAATTCCACAATCAAAAAGGTGACTAAAATGTGGCACGTTCGTGTAATAATTATCCACATACAAGTAGTACCCTTTTCCGAATAAGGGTGACACCAAGTCCCACACTGTCTTACCAGCGCTCCCTATGTAGTCTGGGCAGTTCTCCGGCTCCATGTGACTTGATCTTTTCCCTCGTAAACTATAAAACTACATCTATAGCTTGTGGCCCTGTCACAGAGCTTATACATCTTGACCCCGTATCTGGCATGCTTGCTGGGAAGATACTGTTTGATAGACAAGCGGCCAGAAAACTTATTCAGGGACTCATCAATGCAGACAACTTGATCAGGAGTAAACAAAGCTGCAAAACAATGGTTGAAGTGGTTTATGAGGGGCCGTATTTTGTAAAGCCAATCAAATCCAGGGTCACCCCGAGGACGACAGAGTTCATTATCCTTGAAATGCATGAACCGCAAGATCTGCTCGTATCGTGTCTTGGTCATGGAGGCAGAGAACACGGGCATATGGTGAATTGGGTCAGTGGACCAATATGACCGCAACTCGCTCTTTTTAGTTACGCCCATGAGGAGGGATAGGCCCAGGAAGGTCTTAAATTTGGAGACCGTAATTGGTCTCCAATCTCTGGCAAGGGTCAGCTGGGGATTAGCGGCGATGAATTGACCAGCATACAAATTGCTTTGGTCCACAATAGATCTATAGAGATCTTCGGTGAAAAACAGCGAATAAAAATCAAGTGACCTAGAATCAACTGTTTCCACCTGAATTCCAGGTTAGCCAGTGAATGGGGTAAGTACGGGTGCTGCAGAAGTGGTGGGTTCCCAATTAGGATTGGCGAATGCAGCAGGAAGGGCACTATGGGCTTGACGGGCCTGTGTTTGTCTTCTTGGTGGCAGTGGGACACTACTCGTGCTTGCCACTTCGCCAGCTTGATCTGCACTTATGGGACTTGCCACGTCACCAAGTTTTACTGCAGTGCTGGATGTACGACCAGGATGTACTAGGCCGCTGATACTTGCCAGTTCACCAGAAGGAATAGCGGCGCTAGTACTGGCTCTCTGCTCCATACCAGAGCCCTGCGGTTCTTGCACCTCAACAACAGCAGAAGAAGATCAGGGTCTGGTATGCCTGACCTTGGCAGGGACCACAACTCCGTCATCAGAGCTATCTGTCAGGGTGCCGCTGTCGTCTACAAGATCGTATTCTGAGCCTGAATCTGACAGATGAGTGACTTCCTCTTCACTATCTGTCATGCTCAGAAACGTGTAGGCCTCTTCACTACTGTACCTTTGATTTACTGGTACAGTAGTGAGACTCACAGGTAAAAAAGCTCCTGACTGTTAGCGACTGATTCAAATGCTACCAAAAAAACTGTTAGCGTTCGCAGGGGTCAGGCCTGACTCCTGAATACCTAGCAGGTATTTGGGCTGATCCCGCTAACACTGCATTTTTGGGAACCCTAAATTGCTGGGGACGCTGGTATAGATCTGATCAGATCAGATATCGATCATGACATGTGACTTTTTCAAGGATCCTTGAAAAAGTCACGTGTCAGTGATGTAACGCGTGGGAGGAGCTTAGGACGTTCAGTGCTGCAATACACCTGAAGGTTAACAGCAGCTGTTTCTCTATGGGAAACCTCATCCACAGCGGCTGACTGCAATCTGCTTATTTGAATGCTTCTAATAGACCGGGAGTTTGTGAGTGTATCTCTTGTCCCTGTTTTGCTTATGTACTATCTAGTAAGTTCACTGCACAATGATCTATTTTTTCTTTGCTTGGTTTGCATAAAACCTTTATCCTGAGAGCCGAATCACCAGCAGTATAATGGCTGAAGTGGGATGCAAGAAAAACTAAATATCCTGATACAAACGATCTAACCCAGTGAGTCAATCAATCTGGATTAAGGGAAGGAACTGTTTAATTATTTTTACTTTCTCCCACTATTTATCTCTGCCTGGACATTGTACTCAGAGTGTCATTATTATTTTATTTATACTCACCATCACATCACCAATTTGAAGATTTATTTTGGCAATTTTTAACACATGTATTAGCACCATAATTATTTATTTTATTCACATGTATGCATTTTTTATTCCTGGATTTAAGCTTAGTCGCAGCAGCATATTGTGCACTATTTATTTAAAGCGCATTAATTTTATACTTAAAACTTTTTAGGGTGTCCCACACAGGTGCTCCAGTGGATACTAGGGGTGTCTCCATGTGTGAAACTTTAACAAAAAAGGCAAGTATTCCAGCTTTAGAAAGGAAATAAAATTTTCTTCAGCTTTGAACTCTGCCAAAATTGTACAACACTTCCAAGCAATGTTTCATATTCCTATTTCTGCCATCAAATATCAGTGTGCTAACTATACCTTTTTTTTATTCACATAGGGGAGAAAAGACTCGGAACATCTGAGGACACCAGGGACCCCCCTGCCTCCTAAAGAAGGGGAAATCCCAAAACCACAAGCAGAAGATGTGGAGGAAGTAGAGGTTTATGAATTGTGCGAAATAGTCACCATAACAGGTGAGTGTTTGAGACCACAGCTTCAGGTAATAGATGGATGCCTGTGTATTTATAATACGTGGTGTTTTTTTTTTTTTTTTTTTTAGGTGATGTGGATGTTTTGGAAGAAGAATCTAATTTCACCAGTGAAAGTGCCCAGATCCTCATTGGGGAGATAATGGGGTGCAATCATGATTTAGAAAATGTAAAGGAAAACATCAATGATGTTCAACAAAAAATGAAGAACATCATTGATGTTTTAGGCAGAAAATAAAACACACAAAAATTGTACCGTTTTATTGTGTATTTTTGCTTTTAAAAAATAGTTTTAAAGTATTTTAAAAGCAAAATTTTGAAGATGCACACAGTGTGTCAACGTGTGCTATCTGCCATCACGGGATATCAATATACGCGTTTTGTGGGTGCAACCCCTTCCTTGCAGCTAAAGTAGATGAGAGGAAGGGGTTACACCCCTAAAACACGTCCATTGATCCCCCATGATGGGAGCTAGCACATGTTGACATTAGACATAGGATGAGGAGGGAAATCCCCATTTTGACTCTCAATCAGCACAGTTTGGACATACTAATGTCTGATGTTGATTTCACTTTATCAAAGTTGAACTTTGTAAGTTCCTGAGTTATGTATGTTATGGTTTGAAACATGGCTGCTTAACCAAAAAAAGGATATTTCTAATATGAAAAAAAAAATGTTATACACCAAAGATGTTGGTTTGTTCAAAAACCCTTTTATAACGCACATGTGAATGTGCTTTGAGTAAAATGTTTTCTACTCAACAATGTGTGGCTTCTTCTTTCAATGCTCAATAGCAATTTTTGTAGTAAGTTGGTGTTTACATTGACAATGGGAGTTATTTACTAAATGCAAATCCACTTTGCACTACAAGTGCAGTTTCAAGTGCACTTTTGCAGTGCACTTGGAGTGCAAAGTGGAATTTCCTTTAGTAAATAACTCCCACAGCGCTTTATAATTTGCCACAATCACGCCATTTTCGTGACTCCACAAATTTCAGTCATGGTGCTGAAATTGATGAAGATTTTTATCAGTAATGCATTAACAACAAAAAAAAAAGGTGTGTGTGTTTAGCAGACCCACAATATAATAGTTTGCTGAAGAAGAGATTGTCACCTCATGTATCAAAAAAATTACATTTGAACTTCTGAACAAAAAGGCAAAAAAGAAAAGCCCACTGGATAACCTAGGAGCCAGTTATAAGAAACACAAGCAGTAAATCAAAGTAAATATTATTTAGGTATAAATAACAAATTTATTTTTAACAGGTTTGTTCACCATTTTGTGGCATATCAATGCCCCCCCTACCCGAAAAGTACTCTAGATACTTTTCACAAACTTCATGGGCGCTTTGGGGGGGCAAGCCAGGACGGCCAGCTTCAAGAGCCATCAGGGTTGTATCCGGTAATAAGCCGGCCTCAGTCCCAACTGAGGCCACGTAGTTAAAAACATTTTTTCGTACAAAGTTATGCAATATGCAGCATGCCATAACTATATGATTGAGTTTATATTCCGCCATGTTGATCGCTGTGAGGAATAGGCGGAACCGGCTGGCCATTATTCCAAAGGCATTTTCCACCACTCTTCTGGCTCTGGCCAGCCAGTAGTTAAAAACCCTCTCCTCCGGGGTGAGGGTCCTCATTGGGAACGGCCGCATCAGGTGTTCAGCCAGATCAAATGCTTCATCAGTGACAAAGAGGAACGGGAGTCATTCCACGTTCTCTTCAGCAGGTGACAATCCCAAGCCACCATTCTTGAGCCGTCTGTAAAATTCGGACAGGAACTCATATGTCTCCGACACCACCACCAACATCACAATACTATCAAACCCCTTATAGTTATAATAGTATGCCCCGAGTTGGGGGGTGGGACGATGTGGATGTGCTTCCCATATATTGCCCCTCCGCAGTTGGGAAAGTCCCTCCGCTGGGCCAACTGGGAAGCCACAGTCTGCCATTCCTGTGGTGTTGAAGGAAACTGGGGAGACAAACAAGACAAAAAAAAATAGTCATTTTGCACATAAACATTGCAAGCAGATTAAACTTTGAAGGAGTATTTAAAGACAAAAAGAGGAGGTCCACTTATCAGATATCTCACCCCCTCTGATGGTCCATTGTAAAAATTTTGGGGGGGGGGGGAGATGTTTTGGACAGGTAACCCTCTCCACTTCATTGAGAGCTGAATACATACATAATAATGCGTGTTACTTTGGCCAGGCCCTCCTTACTGACACTATTGGCAGCCCACTGGACAGGTAATCCAAAAATATGAATGCACACTGTACAAATTGAAGCACTTTTTTTTACATTCTGAAATTACCTATCAAGATAATAGAAGAACAAAACTTTAAATGGTACGATTTGAACGTATTCTGGCAGGCCCTTGCACTACATGCTTTGTTGAATTCATCCATAAATATGACCACAAAAGAGGTAGGTATAGTGTGTATGGGTTTAGCAAAGTCAGCAGATAGAGGATTGGTATCGGTTGACTTAGCGGTTGGGAGGGGGGGGGGGTTCAAAATGATTTTGGAGCCCCAAAAAAAAGCCTCTTGCACTCTGCATGAATTTAAAGGCACAAATAACATTTGTACACAATTTAGGGGGTGTTTAGGCTAAAGCACTATTATGGCGCTGACAAAATACATTGTTAAGTGACTAGGCTAGGTGTGTATGGGCCCAGGATAGCATGCTGGGGAGGTTAGTGAAGGCAAATATGCATGAAGGACAAAAAAGTAAGTTTAAAAGCTTCCAGCATGCATGAGGACAAAGGGGACATTAACAGCATATTACAATCATGGTAATTAGGGAATGATGAATGAAATACAATACATTAGCAAACATAAAATACATAGAATGTGATGTTAAAGGAGAAAACTTACCCTGATATAGTCCTTCTGCAGGACCTGAATGATGGCAGAACAGGTCTCTGGAATAATGATCCCCAGAGCCTGGGGGGGAGATGCCTGTCAAAAACTTGATGTCCTGGAGACTTCTCCCCGTCGCCAAGTACCGCAACGTGGCGACTAGCCTCTGCTCGGGAGTGATGGCTTGCCGCATGCAGGTGTCCTGCCTGCTAATATAAGGGGACAGCAAAGCCAACAAATGGTGAAAAACGGGGTCCGTCATCCGGAGATAATTCCTGAAATCATCAGGATTATTCTCACGGATCTCCCACAACAAAGGCATATGAGAGAATTGATCACGCTGGAGCAACCAATTCTTCATCCATGAACTCCTCCCCACCCTGTTCATGGACTGGGCTTGGGTCAAAGCAAGAATCCCAACACCAAGCCCCCGCATAGCATGAACTCTACGACGAGTACCTAACGCAACATGGCTTCAAAACGGTCGGCTGGTCAGAACGAACTAACAGAAAGACCTGAGAAGAGCGAGCTGAAAATCAGAAACAAGCGGACAAGAACGCACTGAAAATCAAATACGTACTATAATAATAATAATACGCACTGACAAACAAATGCGAACTGACTACACACACTGAAGAACAGATACGAACCCACAAGCACAAACTGAAGAGCAGTAACGATCTGAAACGCACGAGGCTGAATCGTCTCTCACTAAACTTCTACTAACACGAGATTAGCAGAAGGAGCCCAAAGGGTGGCGCACTTGGTATTGAACTTCCCTTTTCCCGGAATGTGCGATCGTGTGAACGGGGCATTAGAGGCCAAACAAGTAACTCCAGAAGGGGGGGCGCGACCGGATGCAGGAGAGGGCGAGAGTGAGAGTGTGAGGTGCTTCTCACTGTGTGGCCGCCTAAGATAGAGAATGCCTGGCTCGGGGAGCTGCTTGACCCCCCTCCTGGCTTCCCTTGCACTGCATTGAGGGTAGGGTTGCCCTCTAGAATGGAGAACTGAAGCGGGGACGCCGGGCCGAGGGCACTCGCGATCTCGCGAGATCTCGGGCGTCAGTGATCTCATTGTGGGACTTGCTTGCTCAGGCTGCTGGAGGGGCGTGGAGTGTGCTGACACAGAGACAGTTAGTGGAGTGTGTATTTCCTGGACAAGTGGAGATAGCCGATGGAGCCTTAATCCCCCCCCCCCCCCCCCACCTCCTGAACAACAAGTTAAAAGCAACAAATAACAATTTTTGAAGCACACGTTTAAAAGCCACCATGTCCAGAAAATGTGCAGCGGAGGAACAGCCATCCCAGGAGAGGATTCAACTAACCCGTGCTGCAAAGGAGAAGGGCAACCAGCCGCCAAATTGGAGCGATATGCTCACACAGCTTCCCTGTCACCTGCTAAAGAGGGCTGTCAACAGGCAATAACACAACCCAAACTACAGAAGAGCTCCTCAACAGACAGAAAGAGTCAAGGCCAAGTATCCTCAAACCCATCTACCCCATCAACCACCAAAACAGTGAGTACTAAAGGGTCAGGGGGAGGAAAACCTGGAACTGTATTTGCAATCTCTGCTGTAGCACCTGAGCTGGCCCCTGCACCTGGCCCTATATTGTTGAAGGAGGAACCTTCATTGAGAGATGTATTTAATGCGATTAATGACTGTAAGGATTCAATTACTAGTTTGGACACCCAGCTAAAAAGCATTAAGGAGGAAATACTTTCCATGGGGCAAGAACTCTGTAAAACTGTGCAAAGGACTACTGCTTTAGAGGAAAGAGTCAGCGCAGTTGAGGATGACCTGGATCCACTGAGGCGAGAAATTAAAGGGCTTAAAGAACAAATGGACATACAGGCAGCTAAACTCTATGAAATGGAGAATAGAAGTCGCAGTGATAATGTTAGGCCTCGTGCACACGAGACGCTGTTAAACGCGTGTTCAGAGGCAGTTGGACACTTTTTTCAACTGCCCCTGAACGTATTCAATGTTATCCTATGTGTCCAAGTACACAGTCTCGTTTTTTGGCGTTTTTAGTCAGTTGCGTTTAACCTCGTTTTTCCAGAAGCAAAAAAATGGGTTCAGACGCAAAAGTTTTCCACGTTTCAGACACCAAAGGCGGCTAAACGTGGCTAAACACGTTTAGCCGCGTTTATGTTTATAAGTGTTTTTAAAGGAACCCTATTTTTTGGACCAGAAAACACAGAAATATGATGGTAAACTGCAGCAGAGAACGACATTTTGCGACCTGACTTTGGGGCCCCATATCTTGGGGCCACTTGGTGCTAGGAACCCCAAAGTTGGTGTGCAAACACAGTGGAAACAGCACTACGACATATCTAGGGGTTCCTAGCAAGATATGGGGCCCCAAAGTTGGGTCACAAAATGTCATTCTCTGCTGCAGAAAAATGCTTGACATTTTGCAACCCGACTTTGGGGCCCGGTAACTTGGTGCTAGGAACCCTAAATTTGGATATGTTGTAGTGTTAGTTCCACTGTGTTAGCAAACAACATGTGGGGTTCCTAGCACCAAGTGGCCCTGAGATATGGGGCCCCAAAGTCGGGTCACAAAATGTCAAGCACTTCTGCAGCAGAGAATGACATTTTGTGACCCGACTTTGGGGCCCCATATCTTGGGGCCACCTGGTGCTAGGAACCCCAAATTTGGATATGTTGTAGTGCTAGTTCCACTGTGTTGTACTGCTAGTTCCACTGTGGGGCCCCAAAAATCAGGTCAGAAAATGTGATTCTTTGCTCTGCAGACGCTTCTAGACGCAAACGCGGCTAAACGCGGCATGCAAACGCAGCAAAACGGGCGTTTCTAAATGCCGGTTTCAGCTTTTAAAAACATGTGTTCAGCAGAGTTTGCACTGGCGTCTCGTGTGCATGAAGCCTTAGAGTGATAGGCCTGCCAGAGCGGAGCAAGGGCCCCAATCCCATAACATTCTTGGAGGGGTGGTTCAGGGAAATTTTTGGGCCCACTATCTTTATGCCATTATTTGCAATCGAAAGAGCACATCGAGTCCCCTTTAAAACCCGTCAGGCGGGCGACTACCCTAGACCGCTACTCCTGAAAATTCTTAACTACGATAAGGTGACCCTGTTACAGAAGACCAGAGAGATGGGGGACATTAAGTTCAAGGGGGTTAAGGTTTCACTTTACCCTGACTTCTTGCCAAAAGCACAGAACTGAATTTATTCCGATCAAGCGCAACCTGATGAAACATAAGGTCGTATATGCATTGTTGTACCCGGCCCGCTTACGGGTGACAGCATTTGGCGGGACTCTGTTCTTTAACTCCCCGGTTGACGCAGTACAGTGGTTGGAGGAAAACAAGAAGGACTTATAGCACTGTAGAATTTAGGGAGCATGGATCTGCTACTGTTTGGAGGGGGGGTGGGTCTAGCGTTACCTTTTTGTCCCCGTGGAGGGAGAGAGGAGAAACATTTCTTTTTTGTTTTTTGTTTTTTGTTTTGTTTTTTGGGGGTTTTCTGTTCTGTCCCCCCCCCCCCCTTTTTTTTTTTTTTTTTTTTTTTTTAATGCATGCATATGTGCATATGTATTTGTACGTTATATGCATAGTTCTGCGGGGGGAAGGAGAGGGAGGAAAATAGCTTTTGTGTTTTTCCCCCTTTTTTTTTTGTATACCGGTATCTGTGTGTTTCATTACATGGAGGGAGAGAGGGGAGACTTTTTTTCTTTGGGTTTCCCCCTCACCCCCCCTCCCCTTTTTTTTTTATTTCGATTATCACTAGAATATTATAACACCACACCAATAATAATGGCTCATTAGAATATAAGGAGTGGAGGAGAGGAAATGCACCTTGATTTGAATGTTTAGAAGTATACAAGAATGAGAGCAAAGGAGCAAGTGTGGCTCCTATATTGGTTTCACTTTGCACTAAAAATATTAAGATTGTTGCTTTGGAATGTGAGTTGGGGAAGGTATGGAAAGGTCATGGGTGAACCCTCTAGGGGAAGCCCAGTTGGGCAGGGGTGGGGAGGTATGGGAGGGAGGGAGGTGGTAGGAGTAGGGGATACAGGTAGGGTGGGCAGGGTAGGAGATAAAGGCTACGCACCACTAATATTAACATGATTTAAGACACAAATAGAGATAAGGATGGGGTATGAGGAGAGGGAAAAACACATAGATTGGCGCAAGTATTTAAGGTGGAGGGGAGTGAAATGGACCACTGGATGGATGAAGTTATTACTTATCTATTTTCTCATTATTCTTTTCTTTTTTTTTTTTTTTTAACTTT
Organism: Aquarana catesbeiana; assembly: GCF_042186555.1. NCBI lineage: Eukaryota > Metazoa > Chordata > Amphibia > Anura > Ranidae > Aquarana > Aquarana catesbeiana. The sequence continues at coordinate 242,297,235 of NC_133328.1, read as the reverse complement.
TTTATTATTTGTATATGATTCCATGCAAGATAAGACGTCTAGTGTAATCTCTTGGAATGTCCGAGGTTTGGGGGACCCAACAAAGACAACTACGGTTCTGTCTGCACTTGAGGGGAGTGGGCCTGGATTGCTCTGCCTGCAGGAGACGCACTTGACTAACGACACAATTTCACAACTTCGTAGTCAGAAATTTCAAACCCAATTTCTTTCTCGTACATCACGGGACACAGAGCCTCAGTAATTACTGATGGGTTATAGGGTATCACTAGGTGATTGGACACTGGTCACACCCTAGACAGGAAGTTCAACCCCCTATATAACCCCTCACCTTTCTGGGGATACCTCAGTTTTTTCGCCAGTGTCTTAGGTGTTGGTCACGTGTAAAGATGTGCTGTGCTGAGCTCCAAAGGGAATATCCTATATCCTATACTGGGGCAAGCCATGCAAACTGGATCCATCTCAAAGTGTCCTTTTTAGGCCGAATTGGATGGTACCCGGGCCTCGTGTCCGAAGAAACGAGGTCTTACCTGTAACGCTTCTCTTTTTGGAGAGCTGGACCCCGGGATCCAGTATTTGGTTTTTCTAGCCATATCCCTGGCGGGGTGCTTTACGGGCCCAGAACTGTGGATCCTCCTTTTCTAGGGGGCCCCTGTCTCTGAAGGTTTTCCAAACGGAGCCCACCATGAGAGGTGAAGATTGGGTCTGTATAACAGAACCCTGCAGCTGGATAATGTAAGGGAGATTCCTCAGAATTTTTTAATTCTAGTAGGTTTCTCCTTTAAGTAAATGTATGCTATGCCTATTGTCGCCACCAGGGGCTGCCAAGAGCACATACCTTCACATGCTTGATTTGTCTGTCTCCGTGTTCACCCTGCACAGCTCCTCCAGCCGAGCTCCAGGTAGTATGGGATGGGGGGCTCTTCTTCAGGGATATTCCCCCCAAGATTAGGGGGGCCGCGGTGGTCTGAAAGGTGGTAGTATACCGCTCTACCGCCGCCACTACTATTGGCAGATCCCATCATCTGCCGGCCTCTCTCCTTCCTCCTCCACCCCAGCTCCCCTCCATGTTTGTCCCGGAGGGTCGGCTCGCGCGGGAAGGCGCACGTTTTTTGAAAAAATGAGGAGGGGGCAGGAGGGGTGGTCAGGGGAGGGAGGGGGGCGGAGCATGCCTAGACACCCACATCGCCGGCTGCACAGGCGATAAAAAGCACACTTTTCAGGTGCACTCAGCCTATGGAGGGACACAGAGCTGACGTCGCATGTAAGGTGGGACACAGGCATTCTCCCAGGCAGCATTTACTTAGAAACATTTGACTGGGCATTGGTAGCAGCGACAGTTGCTGTACTACTTTGTTCAGCAGTCAGTGTTTTATTTGTGTGATACCTCCACCTTGTTGCTTTGCACAATGGGTAGAAGAGGTACAAATACCCCAAAAACCAGAGGCTCTAGGGGATCTCTCTCAGGTTCTGTGGACCCCCCTTCTGCAGTGCCTTCCCCCCCCTGAAGGACCTGGGATGGCCGGCCAGGGAGAGTCGTCGGGGTCAGGGGCTGCATCTGCTTCTGGCACTTCAGCCCCTGTATATATTACGCAGGAGGTTTTTTCCTCAACCACTAATGGACTAGAGGAAAGATTAATGGCCTTAATCGCATCTTCACTCAGTGGAAGAAAACGCAATAGGTTACCCAGGACCCTCAGGCAGAGGAACTCTGGGGAAAAAGGAGAAGAATCCCCTTCAGAGGATCGGGATGGGACTGATGATTCCTCTTCTGAGGAATCAAGTGGAGAAGGGCCCTTTTCATCTTCTCAGGATGAGAAGGTATTCGAATTTTGGCTGAATTGGTCTGCTCCACATTTAAGTTGCCCATATCTGAGTCAGTTACAGAACCCTCCTTTTGGTTTGGGTTCACTGAAGCCTCCTCAAACTACACATGCTTCTCTGTTACTGAGAAAGCTTATTTATTCTGAGTGGGATCACCCAGATAAACATTTTTTTTTTTTTCGCCTAAAAAAGTTTTTGCAACACTTTATCCTATGGAGGAAAAATTTACTAAGATGGTATACCGGCAGTTGACGCCGCCATTCCTCCGAAAATAAGTTTGGCTTGTTTTGTCGACAACACTCAGATACCTAGGGATCCAACTGATAAGTAATTGGAATTCCTGTTGAAAGGTGTTTTCTTCTTGGCAAGGTCCTAATAGCTTGACCTGCAGTGGCAGCAATCAGTCAATACTTGAGAGACCATGTTAAACAGGTCCTCAAAGTTTTACCTGAACAGCAAGCCGGGGTTTTGCCAACCTACCAGCGGATTTGTGTTTGCTGTTGACGCAATTAGAGATTCTATCATCCAAACCTTTCGCTTTGCACTTGGGTTGGTACATATGCATAGAATCTTATAGTTGAAAATTTCAGCCGAATCACCATGTCAGGGTGCAAGGCTGTTCGGAGAGGATTGGTATACGTCCCTCTTTTAAACAGGCTCTGTTCCCAGTGCCAGGAGCATCAGCCTCCAGGCAGTCGCGACGGCCTCCTCCGTCAGGCTCAAAAAATAAATCTCAGAGTCAACCCAGGGACAAAAGAAGTCCTGTGGGAGGAAGCCTACTACACAAGACGCTAAAAAGCCTCTTTATGAAGGAGTGCCCCCGCTCGCTCGGGTGGGGGGAAGACTGCTACAGTTCTCAAGGCTCTGGTAGGAGGATTTCCAGGACAGATGGGTGATGTCCACATTAACTCTAAGTAACAAACTAGAGTTCCGAGTATTCCCCTCTCCTCGTTTCCTCAGATCAAATGTTCCTAGAGACCCAGAGAAAAAGAAGTCTCTCTTCCAGCAGTGGAGCGACTATTGTCGCAAAAAAGTTATTGTGGTTGTTTCCCACGCAAAAGCAGGGATTGGGGTTTTATTCAAACCTTTTCAGGGTTCCAAAAACCAAATGGAGATGTCAGACCCATTTTAGATCTCAAGGATCTAAACCGATTCCTAAAGATACAATCCTTTCGCATGGAATCGATCCAATCGGTAGTCTCCATCCTACAAGATGGAGAATTTCTGGCGTCAATAGACATCAAGGACGCATACCTGCATGTACCTATTTTCCCTGCTCATCAAAAGTACCTGCGTTTCAAAGTAGAAAAATGCCACTCTCAGTTTATAGCTCTGCTTTCGGGCTAGCTACTGCACCTCGGGTGTTTACAAGGATCTTGGCCCCTCCGCTAGCCAAATTAAGGGCCTAGGTATAACGGTAATAGCATACCTAGACGACCGACTCTTGATAGACCGCTCGGTAGCCCGCTGGGACCAAAGCTTGGTCACCACAGTCAACTACCTGCAATACCTAGGTTGGCTCCTTAACTCAGAGAAGTCTTCTTTGAAACCAGTGAGAAGACTAGAGTATTTCGGTCTGGTCATAGATACAGCCCAGAAGAGGGTATTTTACCCCAGACAAAGATCAGTACCATAAAAGAACTGATTCAGGTAGTCAGGGCAAAGAAAGATCCTCCTATTCGCCTTTTTATGAGGCTACGGCGGAAGATGGTGGCTTCATTCGAAGCAGTTCCCTATGTTCAGTTTCATTCGAGACTGCTGCAAAACAGTATCCTGTCTGCCTGGAACAAGGAGGTTCAGGCATTGGATTTCCTGATGCGTCTGTCTCCTACAGTGGGTCAGAGCCCCAGTTGGTGGTTGATACCCGAAAATCTGCAAAAGGGGAAACCCGTTTTTCCAGTTGCCTGGACAGTGGTAACAACAAATGCCAGTCTTTCAGGTTGGGGAGCAGTCCTGGAACAGTCGACTCTCCAAGGGAGATGGTCCAAAACAGAAGGACCTTACCCATCAACATTCTAGAGATCCGTGCGGCGTATCTAGCCCTAAAGGCCTGGACACTCAGGTTACAGGTTTGCCCTGTCAGGATCCAGTCCGAATGTCACAGCAGTGGCTTATATCAATCACCAGGGAGGCACCAGGAGTCGTGCAGCCCAAGGAGAAGTAAACCAGATCTTAATCTGGGCAGAAGCATGTGCCGTGCATATAGGCAATCTTCATTCCGGGAGTAGAGGACTGGCAGACGGACTACTTGAAGTCGCCGCCAGTTATTCCCAGGGGAATGGTCTCTTCACCCCAACGTCTTCTTGGCCATATGCCAAAGATGGGGGGTTCCGGATGTAGACCTCTTTGCATCCAGGTTCAACTACAAAATTGATAAACTTTGTGTCAAGAACAAGGGATCCTCTTGCATGCGGGACAGATGCGTTGGTGACTCCATGGCATCAATGCTCCCAGATTTATACATTTCCTCCTATTCTGCTACTGCCACGACTGAAGGTCTGGCTATTGAAATCCACATTCTGAAGAATCGTGGACTTTCAGTTCCTGTGATTTGTATCTTAATACAAGAAAGCCAGCTTCCAGAATGATTTATCATAAGAGTCTCGAAAGCTTAGATCTCCTAGTGTGTATCCAGGGCTTGGCATCCCAGAAAATATGTCATAGTAGAATTCTTGACTTTCTACAAATGGGATTAGAAATGAAGCTGGCCTTGGGTACCATCAAGGGCCAGGTCTCGGCCTTGTCAGTATTATTTCAACGGCCGCTTGCTTCGCATTCTTTAGTCTGTAGCTTTATACAGGGGGTAACGCATCCTAATCCTCCGGTTAGGGCGCCCCCTAAACCCCTGGGACTTGAATTTGCTTCTGTCAGTTTTACAGAAACAGCCTTTTGAACCAATTTGTCAAATTCCCTTGGTCTTGTTGACAAGAAAGTTAATTTTTTCTGGTAGCCATTTCTTCTACTAGAAGAGTATCAGAGCAGCTCTTTCCTGTAAAGAGCCTTATTTAATCATACTTAAGGATAGAGTGGTATTGCGCCCTCATCCTAGCTTTCTACCGAAAGTGGTTTCAGATTTTCATCTAAACCAAGATATTGTTCTACCTTCCTTTTTTCCAGATCCCTGTTCTACGGAAGAAAGGTCACTACATCCTTTGGATGTAGTAAGAGCATTCAAGGCCTATCTGGAAGCAACTCAAATTCGCAAAACAGATGTTTTGTTCGTACTGCCAGAAGGTCCCAATAGAGGACAGGCAGCGTCAAAGTCTACCATTTCAAAATGGATTAGACAAATGATTATTTAAGCTTGCGGTTTGAAACAGAAAATTCCACCTTTTCAATTCAGGCACTCTCTACAAGGACTATTAGTGCTTCTTGGGCGGTGCATCACGGGGCCTCTATGGCTCAAATCTGCAAGGCCGCAACCTGGTCTTTAGTCCATACATTCACCAGATTTTATCAGGTGGATGTGGGAAGGCATGAGGATAACGCCTTTGGGCGTAGTGTGCTGCAGGCAGCAGTACGAGGTCCTCAGGTCTGATTACACCCTACTTGTGTGGTCCCCTCCCCTCAAATAGCATTGCTCTGGGACGTCCCATCAGTAATTACTGAGGCTCTGTGTCCCGTGATGTACGAGAAAGAAAATAGGATTTTTTATAACAGCTTACCTGTAAAATCCTTTTCTTTTGATGTACATCATGGGACACAGAGGTCCCGCCCCTCTTCTAATACACTTATATTGCTTTGCTACAAAACTGAGGTATCCCCAGGAAGGGGAGGGGTTATATAGGGGGTTGAACTTCCTGTCTAGGGTGTGACCAGTGTCCAATCACCTAGTGATACCCTATAACCCATCATTAATTACTGAGGCTCTGTGTCCCGTGATGTACATCAAAAGAAAAGGATTTTACAGGTAAGCTGTTATAAAAAATCCTATTATCATTCTGTTCACTCCTCATATTCAAGGGGGGTGAGCATAATGATTGGGAGAGAAATGGTGTTCTCCTGCCGGGAGAGCTGTATCGATACACAGGGTCGATACATTTTTTTTGTTCTGCTCGATCGAGAACAAATCATTTGTGCTAGCAATCATCTATATTCCCCCTCCATTTAAAGTTGGGGTTCTACAAGAATTGTTGGGATTTACACTAGACAAAGTTGGAGTCCCAATTATAGTGGTGGGGGACTTCAATGAAGTCTTAGATAAGGCCTTAGATAGATTCCCACCGGGAAATCGACCCAATGGAATAGGAGAGGGCCAACTAGCCCGATTTTAATATAGGTACGGCACCAGTCAGTGTGGTCTGGGGCTCCTTGAAGGCCTATCTTAGAGGTCTCCTGATTCAACAAGTGGCAAGAGCTAAGGGGAAATCTAGGAAAGGGAAGCTAGGAATGAGGCGACACTGGCAGAGAGGCGATATGTTGAGGACCCAACCCCTGACAGACAGAGGGAATGGCTAGATAAGCAACAAGCTTACAAAATGAGCATCACAAGAAAGACAGAGAACAGACGAATATTCCAGAGACAGTGTCAGTTTGGAGAAGGGGAGAGAGTTGGTCGCATGTTCTCTATTGATTACATCTAATACCCCCTCCACTGTCTCGGCGGTTAAGATTTCAAGGGGTGAGATCTCTACCGATCCAGTTGAGATAATGCATACATTCAGTGACTACTATAGCTCTCTGTGCAAGTCCAATAGGGCAATTGGGAGGGAAAAAATGGACGACTTTCTCCAGAAAATAATAATCCCGATCCTGACAGAAAGGGACAAAATGGATATGGATGCACCAGTGACCTTGGATGAAGTGCGGTGAGCAGTGGCTGGGATGCCAAATCAGAAGTTGCCAGGTCCCGATGGGCTCCCAATAGAAATATATAAACGATATAGACCGGTTTTGCTTCCAGAGTTGCTGAAGACATTAGGATGGGCATTAACCAATGGGAGACTGCCCACCTCAGTGTTGGAAGCCACTATTGTTGTAATACACAAGGAGGGGAAAGACCAAATGGAAGCCTACTCTTATCGCCCAATCTCATTATTATGTACGGATGTAAAAATCTTGGCCATAGTACTAGCAACGGATGTATTAAAAATCTTATACATCCTGACCAGTCAGGTTTCATTCCGAATAGGTCAACTAGCATTAACATTAGAAGAGTCTTTTTAAATATGCAGATTCCAACAGACAACGGGGGCTCTAGGGCCATAGTGGCCCTAGATGCAGCCAAGGCCTTCGATAGCCTGGGATGGGACTACCTATGGAGAGTGTTTGAGAGATTCGGGTTTGGTCCCTTCTTCATTAGGTGGGTGAAAATACTCTACACCGAACCAAGAGCAAAAATAAAAATTAATAATGAATACTCTGATTTGTTCCAGTTGGAGAGAGGGACGAGACATGGCTGTCCCATCCCCCTTATTATTTTCTCTTGCGATGGAACCGCTAGCAATTATGACTAGATCAATGCTGGGCATACAGGGATTTCGGAGGGGGACAGAAGAGGATAGGATAGCATTGTTTGCAGATGATGTCCTGTTTTTTCTCTGAGATGTTCAAACATCATTAAAAACAGTGATACAAATGGTTGGAGAGTTCGGCCGATTCTCTGGTCTGGTTATCAACTGGGATAAATCGGCCTTGCTACCGATCGACCCACTTGGTAACCAGACACCATCAGGAACGCCCAACCTAAAAGTAGTTGCAAAATTGAAATATTTGGGGGTTTGGATTGCTAGCGATATAAATCTATACCTTAATGACAACTTAGCCCCTTTATTACTTAAATTAAAGCAAAAAGGAGATATTTGGCACCGACTCCCATTGCCTGTAGCAGGACGCTATAACTTAATAAAGATGATATGACTACCCCAGATACTATATCTATTCCATAACTCCCCACTTTGGATAGGCCAAAAGTGGTTTAAAAGAATAGAATTCCTGTTTAGGGATTTAATTTGGAAAAAGGGCCAATTTAGAATCAGTTTGAAAACTATGCAGTTACCGACCAAAGAAGGGGGTATGGCGGTTCCACACCCGAGGTCAATTTATCAATAGATGCCCGACGATAAAATTAATTAGCAAAGTATGGCAGACAACGAAAATATTGCTGCGGTACAGAGGGACATCAGAATATGCCCCTCTATGGAACAATAGAAATTTAGCGGAACTAAGGGATATAGAGAGGCCTATGGAATGGGAGAGACAGGGCATTAATCGACTAAGCCAATTATATGAGGGCAATGTTATGAAAACATTCTTAGACTTAAAATGGGTATTTAATATACCAAACAACTCATTCTATAAATATCTCCAAATCAGGCATATCAGGCATGCTATACAGACGCAGTTCAGGTCGCAGATAATCGAATGGACCCAGATCCCCACCCTGGCACAAATAATGAATTTAGATACATCCAAAGGATTAATCTCTGAGCTATATGCCAGACCGGAAGTTGGAATAATAAATCGAGCGGGACCTTCCAAGAGTAGAGAGAGATGGGAGAAAGATGTGGGGGCAATGACTACAGAGGAATGGGATAGGATCTTGAGACAAGGAACACTGGTCTCGATTTCCCCCTCACAGAAGGTATCTCACCTGTTCTTAATCCATAGAGTATATTATACCCCCCAAAAAATGTTCAAATTTGGGTGGAGACAAAACGACCAGTGCCCCAGGTGCAGGGCATCAGGGGACCTTATCCATATGGTATGGAAATGCCCAAAGCTATTCAGATACTGGGTAGAGATTGTAGATAGGATAAATAAAACCTTTAAGACTGCAATAAAGCCGACAGCCCAGACCTGCTTATTGGGGGATATGGAGGGGGGGTAGAGTCCCGAAGGACACCATTGAAGTAGTTGTAAGATGTCTATTTCAGGTGATAAAATTAGAAAATCGCACAGCAATGGCAAGCACACAAACCCCTGACTGTAGAGAACTGGGTCGAGATCATCAATTTAATAGTTGGGAACGAGAGAGTGATATATATTAGACAAGGTAATTATAGGAAGTTCGAGAGAATGTGGAGACCCTGGCTGGATAAGATGGGGTTTCCCCTATAAGGGGGAGAATGGTGAACGCATAGCGACCCCCCCCCCCCGCCCTTTTTCTTTTTTTCTTTTTTTCTTTTTCTATTCCTCTCCCTTCTTATCTCTGGTTGCTCCCACCCCCCTCTATTGAGGATTTTGGACCTCCCTTGCGCTGACATTCTTTCTAACCCCTTGCAGTAGGTTTGCCCATATATTCATTCTCTTTGATGCTTTTGTAATCAATAAAATCCATATATAGCTAAAGATTGGGTGGGGGTGGGTGTGGGCTGGGAGGGAGGCAGTGGGTAGATAAAACAGTAATAGCGTCATGTACTGTAATACATTACACAATATTTTATAATGTACTTTTTAACCTTCTTCTGCCATTTGTGTTATAATAACACAACAAATAAATAAAAAAAAGCAAAAGGAAAAAGAAGGAAGGAAGGGAAAGGGAACTCCAGAAGGGGGTATTCCACACAAGAAGAGAGTAGGATGTCTGGTGCAGAATCTGTAGATTGAGGACATGGAACACTCAGGGGGACAAGGAAACAGAAGGCAGGTAATGGTTGGGGGGAGGTCCATCAAAAGGAAAAATTAAGTATTGAAAGTCATGGTTGATGAAACAGTTACACTGTTCAAATTTTGCACATAAGGACCAAGTAGGTGTTTGTGGATGATTAGCAAAAAACGGGAGCATGGGGGGAGGGAGGTGGCACAGAAGGGAGGAGGAAAGGAAGTGATCTCAGTCAAGGAGGGGGAACAGGGATGGGCAATGAGGCTTACCCAAATGGGGGTATCCACTCGAGGTGGGGAGGCCCCAGCCCCATAAGACAGGGGATAGAAATATATATGCACAGAATGGATAAACAATGAAAGAGGTGAAAGAGACTTTAAAGTAATTCTAAAGGTTGTAGTTTTAAAAAATAAATGACACACATGTCATACTTAAAAGCTGAATTTTAACTACTGGTCAATCTGGGATAATGACACAAAGTCAAAATAGTGGCGCTAAATGTTTGTGCACAAGGAGTATTAAAATCTCCTGAAGTGACATGTGACTCACAATTTACAAATGAGAATATAACTGATATGTGCTAAAATATAATAAATGCTATAGCACTAAATTGACAAATAGCACTAAACACCCTGTGACAAGTGAAGTGATATGATGTAGCTAGTGAAGCTACAAAAAAAAAAAAAATTTTCCCAAAATATAAAAAATAAAGTCCATAAAATATTGAAGAGGATCTATAGTTGATGTGAAGATCTCTTAATCCATTCACCACACCAATGTGTCTGTGATTCCACTCCGCTAAAGAAACGCACTCACCGAATTCCAATGCCTACATTCTCATGTTAGGCTAAAGCGCATTTAAACCACATGGATAGGGTTTTAGAGCAAGCATCCGAACTCCAGCCGTGCGTCTCATATAATCTTCACATGTGAATAAAAAAGTGTACCAATAGTGTAATGCCATAAACAAAGCTTTAATGAAAACACTAAACAGCCTTCGAGATTTAAACTCACATGGTACAAGTTAAAAGACAGCAAAAGTGACTAAGGTAAGCCTTTCAAAGCCTCCAGAGCAGCGGATAAAACGGCCACGGCAGACCCAAGGTGTGCAGGCATAAGGTTGAATCTCACCCCTCCCTTGGTCCTGGATCTAAACCTGCTCGTCAACTTGCAACTAATCCGCTGCTCATTAAAGCTTTGTTTACGGTATTGCACTATTGGTACACTTTTTTATTCACATGTGGAGATTATATCAGACGCACGGCTGCAGTTTGGATGCTTGCTCTAAAACCCTATCCATGTGGTTTAAATGCGCTTTAGCCTAACATGAGAATGTAGGCATTGGAATTAGATGAGTGCGTTTCTTTAGGGGAGTGGAATCACAAACACATTGGTGTGGTGAATGGATTAAGAGATCTTCACATCAACTAAAGATCTTCTTCAATATTTTATGGACTTTATTTTTTATATTTTTGGAAAATGTGGGTTTTTTTTGTAGATTCACTAGCTACATCATATCACTTCACTTGTCACAGGGTGTTTAGTGCTATTTGTCAATTTAGTGTTATAGCATTTATTATATTTTAGCACATGTCAGTTATATTCTCATTTGTAAATTGTGAGTCACATGTCACTTCAGGGGATTTTAATACTCCTTGTGCACAAACATTTAGCGCCACTATTTTGACTTTGTGTCATTATCCCAGATTGACCAGTAGTTAAAATTCAGCTTTTATATTTGATCCTTTTAAGTGGCAGCTTCCACATACTCTGTATCTATCCAGAGGCACAGTGGCGGTATTCTGAGTAGTGGCGCCTTTTTCTCAATTATACCCACAGGATTACACATGTCATACTTACCTGCTCTGTGCAATGGCCCCGATCCTTTTCTTTTTGGGTCCCCCATCTGGCGGTCCTGGCCCCTCCCCCCACCGAGTGCCCCCAATAGCGAACCTCTCGCTATGGGGGCACTCAAGCAGGCTCACTCCCGAGCCGTGCTCTATCGGCCCCGCCTCTCACTTTCTCCTCACTGGCTGTGTTTGACAATGGCTCCTGCTGCTATGTGGGCCAATGAGAGAGAGACTTGGGAGAGCCACTGCTCCCTTGCACAGCACTGGATCCTGATGGGGCTCAGGTAAGTATAACGGGGGCTGGGGGGGGGGGGGAGCTGCACCATAAGGTTTTTTACCTTAATACATAGAATGCATTAAGCTAAAAAACCTTCTGCCTTTAGAACCACTTTAAAATCATTAACCTTTCCAAGGTAAACCTCTTTGCTGCTCAGATTCTTCTTATTAAATGTTTGAGTTTCTGCCCTCTTATGAAGAATTTGTTTTGAAGCATTTAAAGATATTTATTTATAAATAAAAATGAGTGCAGCACTCAAAAATGATATAAAAAATAAATAAGTAAACAAATTATTTAAAAAATCACGCAATAAATAGACAAAACACAATAAAAATGGGAAATGACTAGATCTCTTTTCGCAGACTGTTTTGTCTTTATTTATACCTTAAAAATGCTTCCTGTTCTTGAAGGCAACCTCTGTTGCCAAACATTTCACAACTCTTTAACCACTTCAGCCTTGGAAGGATTTATCCCCTTAAAGTATTCAGACCCCCTTACATTTTTCACTCTTTGTTATATTGCAGCCATTTGCTAAAATCATTTAAGTTCATTTTTTTCCTCATTAATGTACACACAGCACCCCATATTGACAGAAAAACACAGAATTGTTGACATTTTTGAAGATTTATTAAAAAAGAAAAACTGAAATATCACATGGTCCTAAGTATTCAGATCCTTTGCTCAGTATTTAGTTTTGGGCATCCTCTGCCATCCCTCCTTACAGATCCTCTTCAGTTCTGTCAGGTTGGATGGTAAACGTTGGTGGACAGCCATTTTTAGGTCTCTCCAGAGATGCTCAATTGAGTTTAAGTCAGGGCTCTGGCTGGGCCATTCAAGAACAGTCACGGAGTTGTTGTGAAGCTACTCCTTCGTTATTTTAGCTGTGTGCTTAGGGTCATTGCCTTGTTGGAAGGTAAACCTAGTCTGAGGACCCAGTCTGAGGTCCTGAGCACTCTGGAGAAGGTTTTCGTCCAGGATATCCCTGTACTTGGCTGCATTCATCTTTCCCTCGATTGCAACCAGTCGTCCTGTCCCTGCAGCTGAAAAACACCCCCACAGCATGATGCTGCCACCACCATGCTTCACTGTTGGGACTGTATTGGACAGGTGATGAGCAGTGCCTGTTTTTCTCCAAACATACCGCTTAGAATAAAGGCCACAAAGTTCTATCTTGGTCTCATCAGACCAGAGAATCTTATTTCTCACCATCTTGGAGTCCTTCAGGTGTTTTTTAGCAAACTCCATGCGGGCTTCCGTCGGGCCACTCTGCCATAAATCCCCGACTGGTGGAGGGCTGCAGTGATGGTTGTCTTTCTACAACTTTCTCCCATCTCCCGACTGCATCTCTGGAGCTCAGCCACAGTGATCTTTGGGTTCTTCTTTACCTCTCCCACCAAGGCTCTTCTCCCCCGATAGCTCAGTTTGGCCAGACGGCCAGCTCTAGGAAGGGTTCTGGTCATCCCAAACGTCTTCCATTTAAGGATTATGGAGGCCACTGTGCTCTTAGGAACCTTAAGTGCAGCAGAAATTTTTTTATAACCTTGGCCAGATCTGTGCCTTGCCACAATTCTGTCTCTAAGCTCTTCTCTCAGTTCCTTTGACCTCATGATTCTCATTTGCTCTGACATGCACTGTGAGCTGTAAGGTCTTATATAGACAGGTGTGTGGCTTTCCTAATCAAGTCCAATCAGTATAATCAAACACAGCTGGACTCAAATGAAGGTGTAGAACCATCTCAAGGATGATCAGAATAAATGGACAGCACCTGAGTTAAATATATGAGTGTCACAGCAAAGGGTCTGAATACTTAGGACCATGTGATATTTCAGTTTTTCTTTTTTAATAAATCTGCAAAAATGTCAACAATTCTGTGTTTTTCTGTCAATATGGGGTGCTGTGTGTACATTAATGAGGAAAAAATGAACTTAAATGATTTTAGCAAATGGCTGCAATATAACAAAGAGTGAAAAATTTAAGAAGGTCTGAATACTTTCCGTCCAAACTGTATATGTGTGTGTGTGTGTGTGTGTGTATGTATATATATATATATATATATATATATATATATATATATATATATATATATAATTTTTTTTTTTCCTGTAAGCTATTTAACTGTTTGCCAATGGACTTCTGCTCTGTTTGTGTGCAAATAAATCAGATTAATTATTGTGATACTAAACGTTCTCCTGTGCACACTTTTCTTTCAAATTAGATGCTTGTAAATGCATTAGAAAAGCTTTAGTCAATATTTACCGGAGGCATCAGCTCGTTTTTTTTTTTTTCTTAATTACGAACAAAACAGCAAAGTAAATAAAATCCCTTCCTAGCCTTCCTCCTCTTATAGCTTTTCTATACAGGGCACTCTGATACCCCAATACTTTTCCTAATAACTGTAAATTCATGTTGACCTCTAGTCCCAAAATTGACAAAAGGGGTAGTTTTAATCGGATACAGGTCTTACAAATTATACATTGAAACAGTTAACTTCAAGTCTAAATGTGTAGACCAAATCAAATACCTCAAAATTTGTCTGCACAATGACAACTGAGTTTGTAGAAAGCATTTTAGGCAAATATATGCACAGACACTCTACATTTAGTCCATGCTTGTATAATTAGAAATGTTATCATTTTTATTGACACAAGCTCATTACCCGTGTTTACTATCGTGCTACACATATTAATAATGCCACTAAAAAGATTACAAGAATAAATATTGTGCTACAGAAACCTATCCTGTGTCTTGATGAAAATTTGTTGTGAATAAAAAAAAAATTAGTAGAAAACACTCTTGTTTTTAAGTCTGTTAAACTAATACTTAAAGTTTCACTTAATTTTGCAGCCAAGACATGTCCGATTGGTGTTTTGTAAAAGAGGCAAGCATAGAAAAAAATGTACAAATTAAAAAAAGTCTAGGCAGACAATTAGGATTACCGTAACTTGTGTACATACAAAAAGCTACACGCACTGTAGTATCCTTTGAATATAGTTTAGGAATTTTAGAGGGATCATGTTAAATTAAAACTAACTATGGTGTTAGCCATAAGTTTTGACATCATTTATTTATAGCTTTTTACAAATTGTTTATCATTATTTATCAAGTGTGCTCTTGATTATAGTATAGGGCAGGGATATGCAATTAGCGGACCTCCAGCTGTTGCAGAACTACAAGTCCCATGAGGCATAGCAAGACTCTGACAGCCACAAGCATGACACCCAGAGGCAGAGGCATGATGGGACTTGTAGTTTTGCAACAGCTGGAGGTCCGCTAATTGCATATCCTTGGTATAGGGTATTTAATTTGTATTTATTAATATAGTATCTAAAAATAAAAATATTATCTTTAAAACTTATATGGTTTTTGCTTTAAAAAAATGTATGTTGTTGAAGGGGTTATGGCATACATTTGTGTATTTCATCAGTACATGTAAATTGGTAAAACCTCCAGCTCTGCAGCTTTCATTTGCCCTCTTTTGATCCATCCCCCCTCCCTTTCTGGCAAACTCTCACCATGGAGAGACAGAGCTTGTCACATACCTTACAGCGGAGCCCGAAATTATGAGGGTGGCCTCTTGCACGGTTCCGGTCCAAGCACCCCTGGTGGTGGATACAGGGAGTGCGAGGGCAACGAAAGGGTGCAGGTGCCTGCAGGCAGGAGGCTAGAACTTGGAGATACAAGAACCTCTGCTGAGGAGATGTGGAAACTGATCACCAGACTTGTTCAGTGGGAGCCAGATCAGGATCAACTGCAGAATCAGGAACAGGCAGGAGTCGCCAACAGGCTGGCTGCGGGTTACCGAATCAGAAGGCAAAACCGTAGTCGGGAACAGGCAGAGGTTGGCAACAGACAAGCAGCAGGGTACAGAATCAGAAGGTAGAGCCGTAATCATAACTCCAAGCCAAGGTCAGTATTGCAGGTAGAGGCAGGTTCAGCAGGCAGGAAAGATCCAAGAGAATGGTCAGGAGATAGCTGGGTTTTTAGGAACAAGGTCAATCAGGCAGAGTAACAACAGGAACACCGGGACTAGCTGAAGACGATCCAGCACTGATGCTAGGCAGACTCTCTGTTTATATAGGGTGCTGTGTGCCAGGATTCGCGGCAGCGTGCGTGCATGCGCATTAGCGCCTTAGCACATTGGCGCATGTGCGTTAGCACTCGCTGGTGCGGGTTAGCATTTGCATGGAGGTGCCATTGTGCATGCCCACTCTGGATCTCATTTGTTTCTGGCTACGGTTCCGTGCATGCACATTGGCATTAGCGGAACGTGATTTGGCAGCTGCTGCACGGAGACGGGTGCTTGCTGTGTGAGTTCTCTGACATTGCCCCCTCCTTAGGGGCAGCCTCCGGATGCCCATTTGAGCCATCTTCTCTGGATGGGAACGATGAAAGGCCTGTATCAGTCTCTGAGCATGGAACTTGGTCTCAGGTTCGCAGTAATTTTCCTCCGGGCCAAAACCTCTCCGCTTGATCAGGTATTGGTTCTGCCCCTGTCGTTTCCTACTCCAAGATGGCTTCAATCTCAAACTCTTCTTCTCCATCCACCATTATAACTTCTGGGGGTCCCACTTCACGATCCGGAAAGGGATTCGCTACGTCAGGCTTCAGTTGCGAAGCATGAAACACAGGGTGGATCCTAAATGAGTCGGGAAGTTCGAGTTCAAATGCTACCGGATTAATCTTCCTCTTAACTGGGAAGGGTCCCAAGTATCTGAGTCCCAGTTTCCTGGAAGGACATGCCAGTTTCAGGTTTGCTGTTGAAAGCCACACACGGTCACCTGTCTTCAGGTCCCGTTCCCCCCTTCTTCTTTTATCAAAGAATCTTTTACTATTTTCCTGTGCCTTGGAGATGGTTTCTCTCAACACTTGATTGTTGGTAACAAGGAAGTTTAGTCTATCCTGGACAGCTGGCAAAGGAGAGTCCCGCACTAATGTTGGCAAAAAAGAGGGGTGGAACCCATAATTGGAGAAGAAGGGTGACTGGTCTTTGGTAGAGTGGGTGGAATTATTGAATGCAAATTCCGCCAGGGGCAGTAGTGAGGCCCAATCTTCCTGGGTGAAGGAGGAAAAACAACGTAGATACTGCTCCAATGTTTGGTTGGTATGTTCAGTCTGCCCGTTGGTCTGGGGGTGGTAGGCTGAGGAGAAACTGAGTTTGATACCCAGGGCTTCACAAAATGCTTTCCAAAACTTTGACGTGAATTGTACCCCACGATCAGAGACAATGTCACCAGGAATTCCGTGAAGTCTAACAATTTCTTTAATGAACACCCTGGCCGTCTCTGTTGGTGATGGAGTCCCCTTCATGGGGATAAAATGTGCCATCTTAGAAAGACGATCAACCACCACAAAGATGGACGAAAATCCTTCAGAAGGAGGAAGCTCAACAATGAAATCCATTACGATTTTATCCCATGGTTTTTCAGGGACGGGCAGCGGTCTTAGTAACTCCCAAGCCTTGTTTTTACTGTTCTTATTCTTAAGGCAGGTTAAACAAGAACTGATGTAATCCCTGCAATCCTTTGCTAGATTGGGCCACCAGAAATGTCTTTGAACTAAGTCCATAGTCTTGTTTCCCCCGAAATGACCCGCCAAAGGATAGTCATGGCAGACCTGTAGGATGGTAGTGCGCAGGTCCTGTGGTACAAATATTTTATTTCCCTGCCAGTAAAGCCCATCTCTTTCTTGTAGGTTCCTGCCTGGAGGTAAGGAAGTTCTCAGGGATGCCTGATGGATCTGTGATACAAAATCGGATTGGGTTAACAGAAAATTTCCGGCTTGCAGGATAGTATCTGGAGGGGATGAAACTTCAGTCTCTGTGAACATGCGGGATAACGCATCGGGTTTGACATTTTTGGACCCTGGCCGGTAAGTGATATGAAAGTTAAAGCGTGAAAAAAAAAAAAAGAGCCCATCTTGCTTGTCTGGGTCTGAGGCATTTGGCAGTTCTGAGATATTCTAAAAGAGGTACCGCCACTCCTGCAAGACTGATTTTATCGCCAACAGTTCTCTGTCCCCCACATCGTAATTCCTCTCCGATAACCCTAGTTTTTTGGAGAAGAAAGCCACGGGATACATTAAAGACTTAGGTCCTTGACGCCAGGATGGCCCCTACAGCACTTTCAGAAGCATCCACCTCCAGGATGTACCGCAAAGCAGGATCAGGATGCTTTAATACTGGAGCAGAGGTAAATAGTCCTTTTAGCCTGTCGAAAGCAACTTGAGCTGCCTCAGTCCATTGGAAACGGTTTTGTTTCTTTGAGTTGTGTAATAGGTGCTTTGATACCAGAAAAAATTTTGATACATTTTCTGTAGAAATTGGAAAATCTGATAAAACGTTGTACCCCTTTCTTGTCGGTTGGAGGTGGCCAGGACATTATAGCCGAGACCTTCTGGGGGTCCATTGCCACACCCCCAGTTGATATTACCAAGCCGAGAAAGTGAATGGTCTGACGTTCAAATTCACATTTCTCGGCTTTAGCGTACAATCCGTTCTGTCTCAGTCTGTGGAGAACTTGCTTCACATGGCTACGTTGTAATTCTAGAGAAATTGAAAATATTAGAATGTCATCCATATAAACAATCATGAATAAGTCTAGGAAGTCCCTGAAGATGTTATTAACAAAATGTTGAAAAGTGGCCGGTGCGTTACAAAGTCCGAATGGCATAACACATTCAAAGTGACCAAAACGTGTCCGAAAAGCCGTCTTCCATTCATCCCCCTCACGGATTCTGATTAAGTTATAGGCACTTCATAAGTCTAGTTTTGTAAATATTTTTGCAGAACGGAGTCTCTGAAAAAGCTCTGGGATTAGAGGAAGAGGATAGCGATTTTTGACTGTTATTCAATTCCCTGTAATCTACGCATGGGTGGAGGGAATGATCTTTTTTCTCGACGAAAAACATTCCTGCGCCAGCTGGAGAAGAGAAGTGTCGGATGAACCCTTTCCTGAGATTCTCGTTGATGGATTCTTTAAGGACCAGGAGCTCAGGCTCTGAAAGAGGGAAGATCCTTACAAAAGGGATTTCTGCCCCAGGCAACAGTTCAATCGGGCAATCATAAACCCGGTGAGGGGGAAGGGTATCTGCCTTCTGTTTGTCGAACACGTCCAGGAAGTCATGGTATACAGATGGGACGAGTTTCCGGGTTTCAGATACAGATTTCAAGCAGCCAATGACTGGAACTACATGATGGGAAGACTTGAGACAGTTCTGGAGACAGGAGGACTGGAAGATCACCTGGCCAGTAACCCAATTAATTTGGGGCTTATGGGCTTGCAGCCAGGGCATTCCCAGAATTATCGGGAATAATGGGGAGGAGATGACATCAAGACATAACAGTTCTTGGTGATCTGGCAAAATGTCCACGGACAAAGGTTGTGTTTCATGGGTAATAGGTCCCGATTTGATGCCTGACAAATCAGCTGGCTGTATGGAGAGTCGCTGCTGTTTGGGTTGAAGAGGAATGTTGTGCTGCTGGACGAAGGCATGGTCGATGAAGCAGCTGCAGGCGCCTGAGTCTATTATAGCCTGGACCCGGATTGCCCCTTTTGGAAGCTGTAGCGAGACAGGAACAGCAATGTGACAATGGTGACAATGGTGAGCGAAGCAGGCCTATCTGCATTGGCTCCGAGGCTTCAGAAGTGGCGGTAGGTAGTGGGGAAGCAGGAACAGATGGACTGCTAGGTTCTTTGGGCAGCATCGACGTGGGACGAAATTGGCTGGTTCTCTCAGATCTTTGTTCCCTTAAGCGGCGATCAATCTGGATTAGGGCTGGGGAAAAAATCGATTTAAATCTTGAATCGAGTTGAGAGGTCAAAATGATTCAAAATTTAAGCAAATCGATTTTTTTAGATTTTTTTTTTTTTCCCACCGTGCACGGCTTCGGCCTAGTCCTCAGGACCGGTGCGGTGTCCAAAAAAAAACACTATTCGAATCGTGAATCGAGTTTTTTTTTTAAGAAAATCGAAGATTTTTTTTTTTTAAGAAAATCTCCCAGCCCTAATCTGGATGGATAATTGGATCAAATTCTCCAAAGAACTGGGGACCCCAACTCGAGCCAGCTTATCCTTAAGTGCTTCAGAGAGTCCTAGACGGAACTGGTAGCAAGCAGAGAGCAGCATCATTCCATTGTGTATCAGAACTCCACCGCATAAAGTCAGTTACATAGTTCTCCACCGGCCTGCGACCCTGCTGGAGGGCATAAAGGCTGGCTTCCGCCGTTGTGGTACGCTGGGGGTCATCGTACAACTTAGCCATTTCATCCAGGAAAGAGTCCATAGAAATCAAAAGAGGGCTGGCTTGTTCCATCAAGCGGTGAGCCCATGTTTGGGGTTCACCTTGGAGCAGTGAGACGATGAACCCCACTTTAGTGCTTTCCAAAGAGAAGGTACGTGGTTGTAGCAGGAAGTATAACTGGCACGCATTTTTGAAGGCACGAAACTTGTTGCGATCCCTCGAGAATCTCTCAGGAGTAGGAAACAGATTCTGGAGGTGGCACCACTACTGTGGGGACCGATGCTTATGCTGCAGGAACGGAGGGCAAAGGTGCCGTGGCTGTCAGATGTGCTGAGGTGCCTGGAGATAGCGACTCTAATCTTTGTTCAAGTTGACGATAGCCATCTTGTAGGCCCTGGACTGCCTGGGTAAGGGCTGCGATCTGTTGGCACAGTGCTTCCATTGGTGAGGCCCCCCTTTCGGGCTCCATGTGGCTGGATCGTACTGTCACGTACCTTACAGCGGAGCCCGAAATGAGGGTGGCCTCTTGCACGGTTCCGGTCCAAGCACCCCTGGTGGTGGGTACAGGGAGTGCGAGGGCAACGAAAGGGTGCAGGTGCCTGCAGGCAGGAGGCTGGAACTTGGAGATACAGGAACCTCTGCTGAGGAGATGTGGAAACTGATCACCAGACTTGTTCAGCGGGAGCCAGATCAGGATCAACTGCAGAATCGGGAACAGGCAGGAGTCGCCAACAGGCTGGCAGCGGGGCACCGAATCAGAAGGCAAAACCGTAGTCAGGAACAGGCAGAGGTTGGCAACAGACGGGCAGCGGGGTACAGAATCAGAAGGCAGAGCCGTAATCCTAAGTCCAAGCCAAGGTCAGTATTGCAGGTAGAGGCAGGTTCAGCAGGCAGGGAAGATCCAAGAGAATGGTCAGGAGATAGCCGGGTTTTCAGGAACAGGGTCAATCAGGCAGAGTAACAACAGGAACACAGGGACAAGCTGAAGACGATCCAGCACTGATGCTAGGCAGACTCTCTGTTTATATAGAGTGCTGTGTGCCAGGATTTGCTGCAGCGTATGTGCATGTGCATCAGCGCCTTAGCACAAGTGCACGTTAGCACATTAGTGCGTTGGCAGTTGCTGGTGCGCGTTAGCGCGTGCGCATGGAGGTGCCATTGTGCATGCCCACTCTGGATCTCATTTGTCTCTGGCTACGTCGGAACGAGGGTTGGCAGCTGCTGCATGGAGACGTGTGCTTGCTGTGTGAGTTCTCTGACAGAGCTGTGCATGATGTCATAAGCCTAGACTTTTTACCAAACGGAAAAAAAAATGTTTTACTATCCAAAGTTAACAATGGGGCAGAAGATTTAATAGATGATCTAGAAAACGTAAAAATGTAAAAAATGAAAAAACGACTGAAGGTCTGCTTTATGTATGGTAGCTAACCCATGCCTGCGAAAGGATTAACTAATTGCGAACTTTGAGCGTGCTACACACGCCCAAAAAAAGTGTCGTCATTGTACTCCGGGTGTGTAGCATATCCAGTCTCTCTGTTAATCAAAGCCAGTGTTCTATCGTGAAATGCCCTCTGTCGAAAAAAGCCCTTCCGATGGGTCTGTGCATGCGCAGTACGCAACGTTACTCCAGCTGATATGCCGATCAGCTGGCGTGATGTCAACACGGCGGATGTGCAAATCGGAGGCAGTATCCGACGATCTGCTAAGCGCCTTGAATTGTCAGATTCTGCCTTGCTGTTGTGGGTGTGTTGAAGGGCGGGTTTTGTCTGTGTTTTAACTGTGGAATGGCGACAATCTATGCTACTTAAAAATCTCTATAGGTGACACTTTAAAAGCCTTTACAGGTTACCGGTTTAGAGTTACACAGAGGTCTGGCACTAGAATTATTGCTCTCATTCTGACGATCTCAGTGATACCTCATATGTGTGGTGCAATCAGCGTTTACATATGCGTGCGGGACTGACGTGTGCGTTTACATTTGCACTGAGGGAGGGGGGGGGCACTTTATTTATTTTAATTTAAGTTTATTACATTTCTTTTTTTTTTTTTACACTGTCTCTTGAATTTTGTTTGTTTGTATTTTATTTAATCAACTTCATTACTAGGGATGAACAACATCCCCTGTGATAGCATAGGAAGTGACTGGTACTCTTTACTGTGTGATCTGGGGTCTTTTAGACCCCAGGTCTCTTTACCCTCAAAAGCATCCGATCAAACTGAGATGGGTAATGGCTTGTAAACAGCAAACCGAAACCAGAAGTGACAAAATCACTTCTGGTTTTCTAGATCTTAGAGTTGATCGGATGAGAACTTACATTCCTTACCTCATCTCTATGGTCAGCAGGTAGAATCAGGGGAAGGGGAGAGCTCAGGAAAGCTGGGAAAGGCAATGTGGGAACCACATTTTGCCACATGTAAAAGCGATCCAGTGGCTATTTGATTTGTTTTGTTTTTTTTTTTGTTTTGCTTGTTAATATTTGTACACCCTTAACACATATTGGCAGCACAGTGACTAAGTGGTTAGCACTTCCGCCTAGCAGCATTAGGGTCGTCGGTTCAAATCCCAACCACGGCACTACATGCAACATACATATCTGTATTCCCTGAGGACTTGTGCTCACAAGACGCATTGGCTATGGCTTGTTTTAAATGAACACTGCTTAAAAACAAAAAGTGTGTTTTATTTAGTTTTGCTACGGTTTATTGTCTAAAGATTGCTAAAAAAAAATCAATGTTGCAAGAAAATATCACATAAAAAAAGCCTTGTTTGGCGATAGCTTTGTCATTATGATAACTAATTTATAAACATTTCTCTGGTCCATAGGGGGCAAACAGGTGTAAGAGTCTAAGTGGTTAACATGCATCTAAAGCCAAGACTTTTATATTTAGTCATGAATAGAGTAAGGAATGGTTAGAACCCCTGTCCTGTATCCTTGCTCAGGAAATTTGTCTTGGTGACCATCGGTACAGGGAGTGAACATAAGGTAAAATTCTAAAATCTGAAAAATGTAAAGTAATGCATTTTGGGGGTGGGGGGTACAAATATGAATTAAAGTTCCTTGCTAGGGTTGAACCTGACGGGTCCCCATAAAAATATGAATTAAAATTCCTTGCTAGGGTTGAACCTCTGGTTGTCCTAGTCGATCATGGGCTCAGCAATAGCATGCTGCAAAAAGCAAAGCTACCTGACTATTAGGATGCATTAAAGAAAAAAGTTACGTATTCAGGATTTAAGACTATTTAATAATTTGCACGCTTTACAAAACTCTGGTTCAACCATATCTTGAGTATGCCATCCAGTTCTGGTCACCAGTGTTCAGGAAGGATGTGCTGGAACTGGAGAGAGTTCAGAGAAGAACAACAAAGCTAATAAGGAGGCCTGAGGACCTCCGTTATAAGAAACTACTGCAAACATTGAACGTATCCTCCCTGGAAAGGAGATGCTTAAGAGGAGATATGATCTTAAAATATCTACGTAAATGGTGATTCTAATATAGGGAGAAAATTATTCAGTCTGAGGTAATTTTAGAAGACATGTGGCCACAATGAAGCTGGATGAGAAGCGGTTTAACCCTAAATTGCAGAAGGGGTTCTTTACTGTTAAGAGTGGAACTCCCTTCCTCAGTTTGTGTTGTCAGCGGAGAGTGTCGATAATTTGAAAAAACTTTTAGATGGACATCTTAACGAATGCAATGTACAGGGATATGGGAAATAGTAGTGACATAAAAACACACGTTGAACTGGATGGGACTGGTGTCTTTATTCAACCTTACCAAATATGTACTATGAACAGTTTGTTTGCCTTTAGTAAAACAACACAATAAGGTCTAGCAGCCACTGCTACCCTTGCTCTTGTTGACTATTATACTATACTAATGCTATTAGCTTGGCTGTCTTATTGTTTTTTCGCACTAATACATGCAGTATCATGAACTGAAAATGAATACCTTTTATTGTTGGAAAAAACAATTGCTCCAAATTATGATCTCTGTAAGGATTTTAGAAAGCTTTACTTAAAGGATAAGTTCACCTTTCTAAAAAAATATAAATGCACATTTTTTTTATAGGTGAAAAAAAATGTGCATTAATTATTTTTTTTAATTGGGAGCCTGGAAAGCATTGCACCCACAGTCAGCAGATCATGGGTGTTATGCAGGGTTCTTACAGGCTGTGTATAAGCTGTTTGGCCATACATCGTACAGCCAAGCAGTTACACATTAACAGGAAGCATCAATGAACTACCACGGTGCTCAACAGGACCGTGGTAGTTGTTTGAGAACTACAAGCCCACAGCTGCAAAGGCTGCCGGATCTTGTAGTTTTCAATTTACAAAACTCTGTAAATGAGTGGTACAGCCAGGCGGGCAGAGCCCCGCACGGTTGCGTTCTCTGCAGATTCTGACAGAGAACAGAGAAGAAATGCCGCTTGTGACATCAGGGAGCCGAGGAGGTGCGGAGGCCAGTCGATTTGTAACATGGGTGTAACATGTTACAAAAGGTTATCCTTTAAAATTCTGAATATAGATGTATGGTTTCCATTCTATTATTTGCACGTAAATTGTACCCAAGATAAAAACTGACTAAATGTGTTTGATTTTTCTTATAGCAACTCCGCGCCAACATCAGAGAGATGGAATCTCTTTTTCTTAAAGTGAGAAATGAGGATATCCAGACCTTAACAACAGTATTGCAACCAGTAAAAAAATTGGCTTTAGATTCAATAACTAATTTTTTGAAACTTCACTCAAATTCAGAAGAGAATCTACTCATAACTGAGGAAAATTTCTCTGAAGAGCAGAATTGCATTTCTAAAGGTAAAAGATTTACTTACTGTCATTCAGACTAAGTAAGATATCTCTGGGGAAATCTTAAGGCTTTAAAGTTGAACTACTTTATTAGTTAAAAGGGTGAAAAGTTTGTGCTTATGCTCACAGATTGCATAAAAAATGCAACTTGGAGGAGCTCTTAGTGGACTGATGTCCCAGTTTTGTTAATTACTTTGAAAACTCCTGCATTTGTCACCAAAGAGAAATCCTCAAGGGTCATCTCGCTTCACTGCCTAGGATGACTCCCCTGAAAAAAAATCAAGAAAAAGTGTGGACAACTAATGCAGGCTGAAAACCCATTTATTTGCTTTACTAAAATGCAATTTACCAGGTGTCTGCCTCACAAGTCTATCTTATTTTAGTAATAAATACACAATTGTATATTTTAACCACTTGAGCTCCCACACCTGTATACATCTTACGAACCAAATCAATTGTTAAAATTCAGCTATGGTCCTATTGGTGGTTTGCAATAACCTTTTTATTGTTTGTGTTGCACAAATAATGCAATATATAATGTTTTGTAGGGAAAGTTTATATTGTTTTCTAAAAATAATTTTCTCTATCGTCCATTGAGGGATGCCTGAATTCAAAAAGAGTTGGATTATGCTGCCATCTACAGGAGATTGGGTCACTGAAAAAGTTGTAAGCCATCCCCCATATAACAAGTGCTCTTTTTAGCTCTACTGAAACAAATGAATTTTTTTCTCTCTCCTCCTTTCTCTTTACGGAATTTTTTTCCTCTGTGACTTCAATCAGGATTCCTTGCCACATTGCCAGTTGAACTGGTCTCTGTATAGCAGCTTTACAGATCAGTGTTTCCTCGTTTATTAGATTATGACCTTTGGACATTGGACTCTGAATTGTAGTCTTTCCAGACCAGAGAGTACTGTGTGTGTTAGCCAAGGAACAATTTCCTGGTCCAGATCTGTAGCAGTGTCCCAAGTGTGATCCTGTCTCTAAAGGCTCACTTAGCGAATAAGGCCAGTCGGGCTGTAGTACCAGAAGCTACCTTGCCATTTGCAGTGCTGGATAACCTTTAAAATTTCCTGCTACTAGTGGTTTTTACCGCTGTATAGGTTAAGACTGAGGGATAGAGCGTTAATGTCATCTGCAGGTGTAGGTGACAAGTGTCCATCCTCACTGCCTTGCTCAGTTGTATCAGTATAGCAAGTGGCTACACACTGAGGACATTGATCTTGGGAGAAAACTTTTATTCCAGGTTTGTAATCCAGTAGTACCTGACCATAGCAAAAAGGTCCCAGACACTGCACACCTAGCAAAGACATCAGTAAACAGGTAAAGGCAGCCTCAGCCAGCTTCATCCAAAGCTACGTCCCAATGCATTTCACTCTGCTCACGGGGCTTAGTCATGGAGGTGGGCAGTGGGAAATGCATTAGGGGCATGGCTTTGGATGAAGCTGGTTGAGGCTGCTTTTACCTGTTTACAAATGGCTTTGCTCGGTGCTCGATGTCTGGGACTATTCTCTATGCATAACCACAATATGTGAGGAGTTAGACGAACTCCTGCCCAGCCAGCACCTATTGCAGGACACACCGAATGGACGCACAGGAGCTCAAGTGGAGACCCTAAGTTTTATGAGGTTACAGTCCCCGATCAGAGCCACATCCCTGTGATGCATTTCGCCTGATTGAATTTCATCATAGAGATGGGGCAGCGAGGGAAAAGGAACATTTATACAATGGAATAAAATGGAGTACAACTAAAAACAACATACAGAAGCATTGGTTAGTACTTATTACTTAACAAAAGTAAAGCCTGTATACCGACACATGACATAATGTAGAAACGCATAAATATAAACCAGCCCATCAGATACAGAAGATGCAAAAAAATATATATAAGAAATCCTAAAAATGGCAGGATGACAGAATGGTAAGTATTCATCTTTATGGTGTACCTATTAAGATCTTGGGGCGGTGAAAATTCCTAATTATGTAAATGTTCTTCCAAGCAGTCTCTAAAAACACAGTATTGGAAAGCAGTGTTATAGAGACAATATTCCAAAGATTACAATATCCTACAACAAGGTATGCAAAAATAATAAACAAAAATAATAAGGTATATAAAAAATGTATCAAAATGATAAAACAAAAATCCAAATGCCCCCTACCCTAATAAAAGCAGAGACACTCACATGCCCATCCATAGGATTATAGAATAATAATATAAAGAATATAACATTGTAACATTTATTGACATTTATTTTACATCACAGCGCAATGGAAGGGCAAGCACATGCGGCCACAGCACAATGTAGACAGTGATTAACGAGGCGCTTCTTCCTTTAAAAAATAAAACTAAAAAATCAACAGCTATAGCAGGGGCCTTCATTCTAGTCGTACAGTACAGGGCACAGGCTGTATATTCATTAATTCCTAGGATGCTACCTTAGGATGATTGGACACTGACAAAATCTTTGCTGGACCTGCCCCTTAGGCATACTCCTATATTTAAACAATACAAAAAGGTGCGCTCAGCTGCAAATAGGTGAAATAAAAAAACTGCTGCAATCAAACTCCTTGAATAGTGAGGAGAAAAAAATGTTGTAAAATAAATAAGATGTGCTGTTTTTGACTGGGATATTATCCTAAAAATTGGGTAACAGATGCAACAACAATGTGCAACAAGCTGTCAGAAACCATGAAATCAGACCGAGACGTACAGTTAAATCACACTTGTTTAATAATAAAAATAATAAGAACAAACGTAGTCAAAACATAGCCAGAGTTCGGGAACTGGAACGGATTGTCAGACAAGCCAAACGTCAGGGAGTCTTTTAACAGGAATGCAGGAAAGCATCTCTGTGATGTTGACTAAGGCAAAGGCAGAGATCATCTGGGCTGGACGGTTTAAGTAGGCAGGACTGGCGAGCAGGATATCATCAACAGCTGAGTACCCCCTTCTCAACAACCCCTCCCCCTCGGAGGACCACCAGGCTTGAGGGGAAAATGTCTATGGAAATCACGGAGGAGGGCAGGGGCATGTACGTCTGAGGATGAGACCCAAGAGCGTCCCTCCAGACCGTACCCCTTCCAATGCACCAGGTACTGTATGTGCCCACGGAACCTACGGGAGTCAACAATGGACTGTACTTCATACTCCTCATGGTTCTCAACCTGTACAGGGTGAGGACGTAGCACCGGGGTGGTAAAGCGGTTGCAGACCAAAGGTTTTAATAAGGAGACATGAAATGCATTCGAAATACGCATGTTAGAAGGAAGGTCTAATGCGTACGCCACTGGGTTCATCCTGCGAAGAATGCGGAAAGGCCCAATAAACCGAGGTGGGAACTTCAGTGAGGGAACACGGAGGTTGCGAGATGATAGCCAGACCCTGTCCCCAACTTGGTAGGAAGGTGAGGCAGGCATCTGTGGTCAGCGTGGAGTCTGTACCTATTATTAGAATGTCATAAAGCCTCCTGGACTTGTGCCGAAGTAGAACGAAAACCACGGAGATGCTCCTCTAACACAGGAATACTCTGCAGAAAAAAATGAGTCGGGCAACATGGAAGGTTGGAAACCATAGTTCGCCGTAAACGGGGACAATCGGGAAGCAGAATTCAAGGCACTGTTGTGAGCAAACTCTGCCCACAGTAATAGGACTGACCAGTTGTTATGATGGACAGAAATATAGCAATGTAGGAATTGCTCCAAGGACTGATTGGCTCGTTCTGCGGCCCCATTAGACTGTGGGTGATACGCAGAGGAAAAAGCAAGCTGAATTCCCAACTGTGCACAAAAGGCTCGCCAGAACGGGACACAAACTGACTACCCCTGTCTGAGACAATCACCTTGGGTAGCCTATGTAAGCGAAAGATCTCCTGAGAAAAAATGGAAGCCAGTTCCTTAGAAATGGGCAACTTCTTAAGTGGAATACAATGAGACATTTTTGAGAACCAGTCAACCACCATAAGGATAACTGTGTTGCCCTGGAAGTTGGGTAACTCCAGAATAAAATACATAGACAGGTGGGTCCAAGGCCTCTCACCATTGGGTATGGGTTGTAGGAGGCCCACTGGAAGATGTTGTGGAGTCTTACTCTGAGCACACATGGAACAGGCAGCTACGAAGGCGGTTACATCAGCACGTAGACTAGGCCACCAGAATTGTTGGGAAATGGCCCAAAAGAGTTGATTCTTCCCAGGGTGGCCAGCAGACTTGGGAGAATGGTAAGTCTAGAGCACGGCAGTACGGAGACTCTCTGGGACAAAGCAGCGTTCACAAGGTTTCTCAGGAGGAGCATGGACCTGAGCAGCAAGAATTTTGTCACCCAAAGGAGAAGTAAGACTGGTGCGAACCGTAGCCAAAATACGATTGGGAGGAATCACAGGAACTGGAACCGACTCCATCTTTGAAGTGGAGGAAAATTGTCGTGACAAGGCGTCAGCGCCTACATTCTTAGTACTCATTCTAAGAATGAGACAGTGTAATTGAAACTTGACAAGAAAAGAGCCCATCGTGCTCTTTTGGGAGAGAGGCGTTTAGCCTCTGACAAGAACGTGAGATTCTTATGGTCAGTAAGAATGAGAACCAGCACAGTGGTACCTTCGAGGAGATGTCTCCATTCTTTCAGGGCTAAACTGATCGCCAACAGCTCTCTGTCACCAATCTCGTAATTGTACTCCGCAGGTGACAATTTCTTGGAAAAGTAGCCACAAGGATGTAAAGTGCTCTGAGGTAGAACGTTGAGACAGAAGGGCGCCAACTCCAGTATCAACCTCAAGGATAAAAGGTAACGTAGGATCAGGATGTGCCAACACAGGAACAGAAACAAAGGCAGCCTTGAGACTCTCAAAGGCCTTAACAGACTCCGGCAAACCAACTCTGTGGGCTACCGTCCTTTCTGGTCATATCAGTCAGGGGCTTGACCAGAGATGAGAAGTTACGAATAAACTTCCGATAATAGTTGGCAAAGACCAGGAAACACTGCAGAGGACGTAAACCCAGGGGTCGGGGCCACTGTAGGACTGCAGAAAATTTCTC
Organism: Aquarana catesbeiana; assembly: GCF_042186555.1. Lineage (NCBI taxonomy): Eukaryota > Metazoa > Chordata > Amphibia > Anura > Ranidae > Aquarana > Aquarana catesbeiana. Next base: position 242,267,674 of record NC_133328.1, on the reverse strand, counting down.
TGGGTCCATCGAAAAACCAGCAGTGGAAAGGACATAACCCAGGAATTTAACCTGTTCATGATGGAACTCGCACTTCTCCAATTTACAATAGAGATTGCTCTCTCTTAGTTTCTGAAGCACACGGCAGACATCTGTGTGCTGGCTCTCCAGGGACTTGGAAAATGAGGATATCATCGAGAGAGACCACCACACACAACTGCAACAAATCTCGGAGGACATCGTTAATGAATTCCTGGAAAACTGCCAGGGAGTTACAAAGGTATTCATATTGGCCTGTTCTGGTATTAAACGCAGTTTTCCACTCGTCGCCCTCCTTAATCCTCACAAGGTTGTATGCCCCTCTCAAGTCAAGCTCCGTGAAAACCGTTGCTCCCTTGAGGCGAATAACTCCGTAATCAACGGAATCGCATAGGCATTCTTAATCGTGAAACACGTGAGAGCCCTATAATCAATACAAGGTCTCAGTTCACCATTCTTCTTCTTCTTCACGAAGAAGAAACCAGCACCAGCAGGGGATGAGGATTTGCGTATGAAACCTCGAGAAAGTGCGTCTGCAACATACTCCTCCATGGCCTTATCCTCCATGGCCTTATCCTCCAAGACCGACAAAGGGTAAACCCGGCCACGAGGGGGTATGGCACCAGGTCGAAGGTAAATTGCGCAATCATACGGCCGATGTGGAGGCAAACTATCGGCTTGATCTTTGTCAAAGACATCGCTAAAATCGCAGTACTCCTCCGGCAGGGAGGAGAGTGAAGAGGTGCACAGGACCTTGACTACCTTCTGGAAGCATGTCTTACTGCATTGTGGCGACCAGGAGAGAACCTCAGCACGGAGCCAATCAAAAGAGGGGTTGTGCCTCTGTAACCAAGGATAACCAATAACCAACGGAAACTTAGGTGAGGAAATAACTTGGAATTAGATTATCTCATTGTGAAGAGCCCCTACGGCCATGGACAACCAAACCATATCATGAGTCACATGGGCAGGCTGTAGGGGTCTCCCGTCAAGAGCCTCAATGGCAAGTGGAGTGTCATGCGGCTGCAGCAGAATTGAGTGCTTCGATACAATGGCAGCATCAATGAGCAGGCCTGCAGCCCCAGAGTCGATTAGAGCCTGTATCTAGACGGACGAGTCAGCCCAAGAAAGGGTGACTAAAACCAGGGGCTTATCCTTCTGGATAACTGGGGACGAAACAACGCCACCTAAGGTCTGTCCGTGACAGGACCTCAAGGTTTGGGCGTTCCCTGGACGGGTAGGACAAGACTTCAAAAAGTGACCTGCCTGGCCACAATAAAGGCACAATCTCTCTCTCCTCCTAAAGGTTCTCTCATCTGCAGAGAGACGCGTGAATCCCAAGTGCATGGGTTCATCTTCACTGACCGACTCGGTACCAGGAGGCATAAGAGGTGAGGGAGGCATGGGTGGGACTGCAAAGCTTGGAGGCAAACGTAAAGGAGGCTCCTTAAAAGAAAGTCTTTCTCTGAGTCTGGAGTCAATGAGGATGGCAAACGTGATCAACTTCTCCAGCTCAGTGCTCGGGCTGCTATCTCATCCTTGACGGAATCCGAAAGACCATGAGAAAAAGCAGCCACGAGGGCTTCATTGTTCCAAGCAACCTCAGCTACCAGAGTACGTCGTAGTTAGAAGCAGTTCTCGTACTCTGATGGACATGAGGCACTTGGCAGCAGAAGCCGAGCATGCGGGAACACCAAATACCCTTTTAAAGGAGGCCACAAACTCAGGGTAACTCAAGACAATAGGTTTTTGCATTTCCCATAGACGGTTTGCCCTGGCCAAGGCTCTCTCAGAAAGCAAAGATATCACGAAACCTACTTTGCTTCTGTCCATGGAAAACGCCTGGGGCAGCATCTCAAATTATATCTCAACCTGATTGAGAAACCCTCTGCATTGAACTGGGTCACCCCCAAATCGCTGGGGAAGCGGAGCGGAACCAGACATACCTCTTATAGAGGTAATACTCAAGGCAGGTGCCTGCACAGAGACTGGCAAATCAGCAGGGACAGCCTACAACTCAGGTTGTACCGGAGCAGCCACAGTGGTATTCCAGGTGAGCCGTGCGACTCGGGAGCGATTTGTAACGCCATGGCAAACTGATCCATGCAGTGATCTTGCTCATCCAATCTGGAAAAAATATTATCAACAAGTGGATTGACTGTATCTTCTGAGTTCATGGCCTTCGCCTACTGTCAGAAACCATGAAATCAGACCGAGACAGATGTACAGTTAAATCACACTTGTTTAATAATAAAAATACATAGAACAAACGTAGTCAAAACACAGCCAGAGTTCAGGAACTGGAATGGATAGTCAGACAAGCCAAACATCAGGGAGCCAGAGATGAGCGTAGTAAAACAAGCAGGAGCTTTAGCCAGAAGGGATTTCAGCCAAGCAAATCTTTTAACAGGAATGCAGGAGAGCATCTCTGTGATGTTGAGTAAGGCGAAGGCAGAGATCCTCTGGGCTGGATGGCTTAAGTAGGCAGGACTGATGAGCAGGATATCATCAACAGCTGAGTACCTGTGGAGAGATAGGAGCTGCAATTAGCTGACAGCTGAGCGGCCAGTTCAGAGAAGGAAGGGCTGAGCCCAGCCCGACACAAGCAAAATCAAACAATAGTAAATGTTTAAATGGCAAAGTTAAGATAAGTGAAACTCTTGTTGCCTAGAATGGCGTATTAAGTAAATTACATCAAAAATTCTTTTTTGGGTTAATAGCCACGATCTGTTCACAAAAAATGACAAATAATAAATGCTACAAAAAGTTCATAAATAGTCCAGTACTCCATAATTCAATGTGTTTAGTGAAAAGATGATGCTCCAACTTTTCCCACATGCAAATTCAACCAATTGTATTGCAGCTGAAATAGTCCACAATGGAAAGTGTGTCATCGCTGTGCTGTATATGTGGAAAATTGTCCGATTACTGAATCAAACGATCCCACCAAGAGATCATATGCTTGTGAATGGAAGAACCTCTGAAGACAAGTGGTCAGCCAGCTCCAGGGAATTTATTCAGGCTTATGGTGCTCCTTAATCTCATTAATCACATCATGTGGTTATAAAAGATAATGGAAGACACTCAGTGCATTAATGCGTATAAAGCTGGTTTATTTATTAAAAATTGCACTTCAAGGACAATGAATTTGAGTGACATGGAATAAAGTCTTGCACAGCCGCCTGCAGTGCGTCCGCACTAGTTGACGTCACTTTGCTAGCTCCAATCCAACGCTATTCCTCTCAGAAGGCATTGACTGGGATGAAGACTCCTACAATGCCACACCACTCTGTTGGTCCTCAGTTTTTTGCTAGTGTCCTGAGGTAATGGACCTCCTTTCTCCTATGAAGACATTTTCTTGACTAGTTTTCTTTATTTCCCTTTTATTTCATTTTGGATATTTCAGTTAATCCTTCACCACCTTCCACCATATCAATAAAAGCAGTGCATCTAGATTGGTGTAACCTTGGTAATATATACACACACACACACATTATATATATATATATATATATATATATATATATATATATATATATATATATATATATATATATATATATATAAATTCTCCTCCATCTCCCCATGCCCCTCTAGGCACTAAGAAACCTGACACGTTTAAAGAGACATTCCTTATTCAGGAATTCACAAAAAAGTGGATTATTCCAGTAGTAGATCCAGCCTTAAGTAAACCTCTTCATTCGATTCTGCAGACAGAAAATTTGAGACACTCTTAAAGGCTCTCTTTGCTTTTCATTAAAGGTCCAGCCCTGCAACTGGCAATTTCAATTTTAGTTTGTCAAAATGTAGCTAATTGGACTAGGGCAGTGAACATTTAACAGAATACTGTATTCTAGGACCGATTTCTGGCCAAACTTACAAACATTCCCTTCCGCCTTACTTTTCTATGTTGATCCCCTAGAACAAGTGATAACACATTTGATGCACTTGACATGTTCATAAAAGAGGTTTTAGTAGGAGAAATCTCCAAAAAACCCCTCCTCAGGGATTCTTCTACTCTAAACATAGACGCCCCTTTGCTCTCCCCAGGCTTCATCTTGAAAGCAAAAAGTTAGCCCTTCCTTTTAGCACAAGACTTGGGACACAAAGTCCAACAAGTCAACTCCAAAGCCTTCTTCACAATGAAGGGATACCCTCACTCGGAAGAGTGGTGGAGCGTCTGTTACAGTTTTCATTCCTCTAGGTCACAGATGTCTCATTGGTTCATTGGTTTCAAAAGGGTACAAAATTGTTTCAATCTCCCCCCACAATTTTTTTCTACCCAACCAGCCTATATCTGCTCCAAGACAATCAGATTTCAGACTGCCCTGAACCACCTTTTGTCCTAGAGAGTGGTTGTTTCAGTCCCTCTGGAGCACAGGTTCAAAGGACTCTGTTCTAACCTGTTCATGGTACCAATACATAGTGGAGGTATTTGTTCTAGTCTCAACTAAAATCCCTGAACCAAGTACCATCCTCTTCCAAAGTTTCACATGTAATCTGCAAGGTCAGTAATTGCATTTCTGAGATAAGGGAATATCTGGCATCAATAGACCTTCAAGATACCTAACTACATATTTCCGTTTAGCCTCCTCATCAGCACTTTCTTTTAATTTGTTGCACTACTATTCGGCCTGTCCCCTGCCTCCAGAGTATTCACAAAGGTGCTTGCATCTCTACTCACTTTCTTAAGAACACAGGGCATCCAGGGCACCTAGACGACGTTTTTCTGAAAGATTCATCTCCTTCAAGACTATCTGCAAATGTCCAGAAGACTATCAAGGTTCTTTGAGGCCTTGAGCTGGGTAATCCATTTTCAAAGTCTGCCCTCCAGCCCTCATCTAGAATAATTTGGCCTCATTCTGAACATGGCCCATACCAAAATGTTACTTCTGGCAAACAAACGTTCCTCTCTAAGGTCACATGTTTTGGACCTTAAGATTAAAAAGATATTCCTCAGTCAGATTCTCTATGACGGTCCTGGGCCTTATGATAGACTCATTTTAGCCTGTTCCTTTCCCTCAGTTTCACACAAGCATAACAAGCACAAAAGAACAAACACACAGCCCTTTTCTAGATCTTTCTATGCTCTTCTTCAGTCACACAAGGAGCTCCCTAACTTGGTGGATTTCTAACCGAACCATGAAAATGGGGAATTTATTTCTTGCATACTCATGGAGGGCGGTAAAGACAAATGCCAACCTCACAGGCTGGGGAAGAGTTTTGAAATCTCTTATGGTTTTAGGCAACCTGGCTCCAAGTAAAGCAACACTCCCCATCAACATCCTGAAACTCAGAGCAATAAAACAACATCAGTGGATCCCACTTTTTCTGATATACCTAATCAGGGTTGCAGTCAAACAATTCTACAGCAGTTGCTACTCTGCCCGATTAGTATTGCTCATCTACAGACATTGCACCCAACCGTAACAGTAAATTATGCTCAATGAGTCTCACCACTCCTGAATGAACAGCAGCGAACAGGGGAACTGTATGTGGCAGTTTGAGTTGCCGATGCAGCCCTTATCCTCCCTTTGTGGATCAAAAGGATCAAGCTTCCATTTAGTATGTTCCAAAGTGTCGACTGACTTGGTCAACACGGGCTGGTTACACCACAGCTGACATGAATGGAGAAGCGGTGGCCGGCATCCACTTCCAGGCGTGATGACGTCAGAACCTCTTCATGTTTTGCCCGCCAATCAGCGTAGGCTTTATATGTTATTTTTGTACCATATTTAATAAATTAATGAAGTTAAGCCGCCTGGTCCGGAGGTGACTTTCATGTTGGACTTCCCTTATTCCAGTTTTTCTTTAGTTGCAGTTATATTAGTTATGTGGACCGCACCTAAGCATATGGTGAGTCAGTAATTGTGTATAAATGGTTCATCAGTGGTTTTCCTCTTTTTCTTTTTCATTTGCTCCCATTTTTGTATATTAGTTGATACTCAAACGTAGGACATTATCTTTCTGTGTGTCCTGCTCCACACACCCCAAAGAAAATTGCTTTCTATTGTCTGCCTCTGTTTTTGCATTGCTGACAGGGTTTCGTAAAGGACACCTTGCTTCTAAGCCCAATATTGCTAGGTGGATAGGACAACTCCTTGTAAGGGCTTATGCTCTCAAAAGGTAAGGTACTGTACCTCCAGTTCCTGTATATGCACACTCCATCAGATCAGTTGGAGTTTCCTGGGCTTTCTGATATCAAGCATCTGCTTGTCCAGTTGTGTAATTCTGCCACCTGGTTTTCAGTTCATACTTTCTCCAAGCTTTACCAGGTTAATGTCCAGGCCTCTGCAGATGCAGCCTATGGTCGCAAGAATCTTTCAGTTGCACTCTGATTTGGGTCTTTGACCTTTTGTGTGTTTTGTTTGGCATGTTAGCATTGTTCTGTTTGCCTTTCTATTGCCCAATCCTTTGTTTCATTGCTCAGGGATGTCCCAGGGTCTATAATTATCCAGCATACAGTGGATATCAAAAGTCTACACACTCCTCTTAAAATGTCAGGTTTCTGTGATGTAAAAAAATGAGACAAAGATAAATCATTTCAGAACCTTTTCCACCTTTAATATGATCTATAAATAGGGTGGATTTGATTTAAATCATGATTAAATCACTAGCAAATAGGCTTGGTTTATATCAACTCAATTTGAATCATAATTTTTAAAGAGCAACAATCATCTCTGTCCCGCAAGGACTCCTCCTCTGACCCACTGTTGATCCACCAACAGTCCCATTCACTTTAATGGGACGGCTGGTGATGCGGCAGTGACACAACAAGGTGAAGGACGTGGCGGCTGCAGGTGAGTGGATGCCCGCTAACAGGCGCTGCCATGATGGATCTGAAAAGGCAAATGCTCTTAAACCGCTTGAAAAACCAGCCTTCATTGTACGTCGGCCGCTTTAATAGCTCTAGGGGGCGTGCCCTAGACGTCAGTGCCGATGTGCCTGGCCGGTGGCCACGGTGTCCACCGGCAACCTGCGATCTCTCCACAGAGAGCCAGAACGGGGATCTGTCAATATAAACAGATTCCCGTTCTGACGGGGGGAGAGACAGATCTGCTGTTCCTAGTGATTAGCCAGTTCCATCTCCCCACAGTTAGAAACACCTCCCAGGGAACACATTTAACCCTTTGATCGCCCCCTAGTGTTAACCCCTTCCCTGCCAGTGACATCTACACAGTAATCCGTGCATTTTTATAGCACTGATGGCTGTATAAATGTCAATGGTCCCAAAAAATGTGTCAAAAGTGTCCGATCTGTCGCCACAATGTTGCAGTCACGCTAAAAATTGCACATCGCCACCATTACTAGTAAAAAAAATGTTTAAAAAAAATGCCATAAATCTATCCCCTATTTTGTAGACACTATAACTTTTGCGCAAACCAATCAACCAATCAATATATGCTTATTGCGATTTTTTTTTTGTAGAGGAATACATAATGGCCTAAACCAGGGGTCTCTAAACTACGGCCCGCTAGAATCTTTTTACTGGCCCGCAGCTGGAGTCCTCACACTCACTGAAGGGACGGTCTCTCTATCGGGTTGTGAAACCTGCAATGCATACTCCGCCCGGCAATATGCAGCACAGGTCTCCCAACCACTCCCAGAGCTTCCACAATGTGTTACTTGCTAGGATAGGCTTCGTCTCCTTGCTTCCGCCTCGCTGTTACCATTGGTGTCCTTAAGCTGTATATTTGCATACAGCGGGGTGGGAGCTAGGAGGTGCAGAAGGTCTGCACACTGTACAGCAGAGAGACTGTGTTGGGGAGGAAACAAATGTACGGACGGTAAGGGATTGCTTCTGATTTGGACACCATCCTGTGTCGAGGGGTGGTGGCTCTGTTGGGGGAACAATTATGGGGGAGGGGGTGACAGCTGTGATGGGGACACAGTTGTGAAGGGGGATGGTGGCTGTGATGGGGCCACAGTTGTGAAGAGTAGTAAGAACACAGTTGTGAAAGGGGATGGGGACACAGTTGTGAAGGGAGATGGTGGCTGTGATGGGAACACTGTTGTGAAGGGTGATGGGGACACAGTTGTGAAGGGGGATGGTGGCTGTTATGGGGACACAGTTGTGAAGGGTGATGGGGACACAGCTGCGGGGGGATGATAGCTGTGTTGGGGACACAGTTGTGGGGGGAGGGTCATGATGATGAAACAGTTTTGGGAGAGGGTGATGGCTCTGAGGGTGAAACAAATGTGTGTGGGGAGGGAGGGGGGCTCTGATGGGGTCACAAATGTGCGGGGAGATTCTGATGGGGACACAAATTTGTGGAGAGACTCTAATGGGTGATGGGGACACAAGCTTGTGGGGTGGCTATGATGGGGACATCATTTTGCAGAGGAAAGCTAATGGGGATACAAATGTGCAGGGAGACTCTCATGGGAAGACATATGTAAGGCATGAGACTATGGCATTTAGGTATGGGCAAACGACACAGGTGCACCATACAGCCAGACAAATTGTATTCAATTCCACTGCTGCAGATTTATTTATAAATGTTTTTTTTTTTCAGCCTGCATGTGTAAAATATATTATGTGGCCCTCAAAGTGAAAAGTTTGGAGACCCCCTGGCCTAAACTGAAGAAATTATTTTTTTTTATTCATTTTTTTTATATTTATTATAGCAAAAAGTAAAAAATATTGGGCTTTTTTCAAAATTGTCGCTCTTTTTTTGTTTATAGCGCAAAAAATAAAAAACACAGAGGTGATCAAATACCACCAAAAGAAAGCTCTATTTGTGAAAAAAAAGGACATCAATTTTGTTTGGGTATAATGTCGCACAACAACGCAATCATCAGTTAAAGCAACGCAGGCAAAAAATGGCCTGGTCATTAAGGCGGCAAATCCTTCCGGTCCTTAAATGGTTAAATGTAAGGACTTATTCTTGCTGGTAGCTAGAATCTTTAATATTTGTAAACAAAATGAAGGTTTCCTATTTAGAATAATAAGCTGCAAGGTTAGTAAAACGGCGATATCGGAACCGATTCAATCATACAGTTTGCAGTGTACATAGATTTGCAAAACAATGGATAAAGGAATATATTTCTGAACTTTGTTTTATGTCATGGTTACTGTGAAATTGTGTGAATGCATAAATGCAGTGCATGTTATCTCATGTTGCAGAGCTTGGATTCATTGAATGAGTTTACTGAAAATATAAATATTGCAGAATATACAGTGTCATGCTACATAACTACACTCCATTTCATGCTGAATAAACACAATTAATTAATATATCTTAAATAGAAATGAAATGATTTATCTTTGTCTCATTGTTTTACATCACAGAAACCTGACATTTTAACAGGGATGTGTAGACTTTTTATATCCACTGTATGTCTTGTGCTGTAGATTAAGATTAAAGGAATTTTGATTTACCTGTAAATTTCATGCCTTTAAATACAGTACAGGACAAGGTTGGAGGGTTGGGTAGGAGGAATCCCATCGTAAATACTCCTAGGTCTTCAGAGCCTAACTCCCACACAGGCCATGGGGCCCAAAGCCAAAAGTCAGCGAAACCCTACAAGTGGGGGCTGTGTTTAAAGATGGGTTTTCGAGTAGTTTGTGTTTTCGGCATTTGGGTGCTCAGAACACCTCATTTTAGCTCACTGGCTTACTCCTTGTGTATGCAATCCTCTACATGTGCCACTGATTTCCCCTCATGTGCTGCTGCACTGAGCATTGTGTCTTCCCAGGTGTTCCTGAATTCCTCACACACTGTGGGATGCCCTGTTCCCTTACAGGTGGGAATTTTGCATTTGGTACTTTTTGGTAGAGGGATTTCCAAATCTTTACTGCTCTAATAATAAAGAACCATTTCCCCAATACTGTTATAGAGTATCTCACAAAAGTGAGTACACCCCTCATATTTTTGTAAAATATTTTATTATATCTTTTGACAGCACTGAAGAAATGACACTTTGCTACAATGTAAAGTAGTGAGTGTACAGCTTGTATAACAGTGTAAATTTGCTGTCCCCTCAAAAAAACTCAGTACGCAGCCATGTCTAAACCGCTGGCAACAAAAGTGAGTACACCCCTAAGTGAAAATGTCCACAGGATGGACGGTGGGAGTGGAACCTTTAAGAGTTTACTTTCCAGATTAACCAGAAGCTCATTGGTTGCTAGGGCACAGGGTGGTCCTAGCAGCCAATCACTTGCAGGTTAATATGAAAAGTATTTCCATCCATCCAGTGCTGAGCTGTGCCTCCTGCACTTGGTGCATTCCTATCCTATCCTCCGCCCAGAGGAGGTGACAGGGAGAGAAGCATGGTGGATTTTTAGATTAAAAACTAGATCGCCTCAGGGGTTAAACCTGAGGTGGGATCTGGATTTGCACTTACATTAAGCATGCCTCTCCCCAGAGCCTCCTCTCTCTTTCTCTCTTTTCCTCCTCTGGTGTCTTTTTCACATACCTGAATTATTATTTTTATTGTATTTTTTTACTTTTTGTATCTAATGTTTTTTGTATTTCATGGTGTGTTTTAATCATGTATATGTGCATGAGTGCATGCATGAGTGTGTGCACACATGTACTTATTATCACTCTAAGGTGTGTGACAAATAGTGGCATACATATGGATCACCCAATATGCAATATAGCTGATTCCCCTTTTTTGGATAATTGCCTGTAGTCAATTAAGACAATTAATGGGTGGAGCCAGTGATCCCTGGAGCTACTATTTATTTTCAAAGTTTCATGTCTGTAATGTGGTTATGACTAAGGCCTTATAGGCTGAAACGCGTCAACTGTTCTTATTTGCGTTTGGTCACTGTGGCTTGTCAATAAATATTATACTTCTTAAGAGCAATCACCGGAGTGCGGATCATCTTTTCCTCATTTACCTACTTAGCCAGCGACAGGATCGAGCACCTGGGATCTCTCTCTTTCTATTTGATGTATGGGTAGTAGCACTGACTTTTTTGTTTATATTCTGCATTCCTACCCTGCCTCCCACTCCCTGCGATGTCTTGAGAATGACAGCGGCAGTGACTGGGAGATAGAAGTGGCTCCTAAATGGCGCAAACGTGTCCGGATGAGACAACGGCTCGGTCCGCCATTTAGTGATGCCAGCTGTAGACCAGTGCACACTGTCCACTGTTACATGTTACCTACAGCAGAATACTGCTCTTTTTACATTTGCCATTGCACAATATTCTAAGCCCAGTAAAACCAGTAACTGTTTTGTGTAAAACCCCAGCAGCAGGATGTTGCTTTGAGTGCTTGTGTTAGCATGGTACTGGGCACTATACAAATTACTAAAAATTACTAAAATGAAGGCCTTGGGTATGCTAATAAAATGGTGTGCAAATTATTTTGGTATTGAGTAAACCAGAGCATACCACAACATTAAAATTTGGTCTGGTCACAAATGTTTGATTACCTTTGGTCATGAAGGGGTTTAAGAATTTTGTTTTTTATTATGGCTATATTGTAATTGAGAGGAAATCCCTAAAAAGTGAGTTGAATAGAGTGATCAACCACAAGGAGAAAAATGTAATTCTCCAAATTGTTGCCAACATCCCAAATTTATAGAAGGAACCCTCCCAAAGGAGGAAAAGGGAACACTTGTACCCCCCGGTACATAGGGACTTTAAAGGCGAACAGTCATGATATTATTATAAAAGCATATTTATTTAGAAAAATTGCTTAAAAAACATAATACTAAAAACATAATAGTGATTTGTACAAAGCATTGAAATACATCTCATTTTACATATGTTTTATTTTCTATACATTCCAAACTGAAACCTATTTTCTCTGTGGACCTAACATGTTTCAGGACAAAGTCCCTTCTTCAGAGGTGTTTTTGTAGGAGAAACAGATGGATGTATTCTGAAAAACAGGCAAGACAGATTTAGACATAGGCATTACCCTCAGCGTGGCTATCGCAGCACATTATGGGCATCCAATATACATACTGATTTGAAGATATGTGCAATATAGCAGTGTATGTACAAAAATGTATTTTCCTTAGGAATTTGGAATGGACCTCTGCCGCCAAATATCCATCAAAAGGATGATGGGCCCCGTCCGTGCCCAGGGAAGCCCACACAAAGGTCCCACAATAGGACGACCAACACGGCAATACCAAAAAAAAAGAAAAATCCTACAGGGATGGTAAAAATACTCAGATTGTAAGCACTGCTCAATACAGTGGGGCTATATATAAAGAAATATAAAATAAAACAGAGAAAGTAAAGCAAAAAGAATTACCTATGAATGAGCAAAAACTCTCCTAGTACTGAAGACTATTTTGATTTGGAAGCATTAAAGGTGATATACACCTATGAAATAGTTAACATGGAGGGGAACATCCCCTCATACAAAGCACAGACCAAGGAGAGGAGAAAAAGAAAACCCCTCATCTTGCTCCTGATTGCCATATTGAGGATATGCTTCCAAACAGTCCAAGAGAGGAGGACAGAGCAAAAAGCCAAACATAGCAAAGAACATCAAACGTTCCTAGGTACATGTTAGGTCTACGGAGAAAATAGGTTTCAGTTTGGAATGTATAGAAAATAAAACATATGTAAAATGCGATGTATATCAATGCTTTGTACAAATCACTATTATGTTTTTAGTACTATGTTTTTTAAGCAATTTTTATAAATATGCTTTTATAATAATATAACTGTTCGCCTTTAAAGTCCCTATGTACCGGGGGGTACAAGTGTTCCCTTTTCCTCCTTTGGGAGGGTTCCTTCTATAACTACAAAGTGAGTTAGACATTTGTCTTGTCATAGCTCTCAGATTGCTTACGAATCTTTAGTGGGTCCTAAGTTAATGGTGAGCCACACAAAAGGGGGATTTACTAAAACTGGTGCAGACAGAATCTGGTGCAGTTGTGCATAGTAACCAATCAGCTTCTAACTTCAGCTTGTTCAATTAAAATAGAACTATAGGCAAAATTTTTTTTTTTCATACTGGATAGAGTAACGGAAGGCAATAACCCCCGTCCAATCCCCCCCCCCCCCCCCCCCATCTGTGTCCGATTGCCGAGATTTACCCTCACTTCCTGTCCCATAGCCAAACAGGAAGTGAGAGGAAATCCGTGCAAATTAAAAGAATCCACTAGAACTAGTGTCCCCATTTTAAGATTTCTCCGCTATTCGTTTTCTGGGGACAACCCAAAATGTGGGATTTTCTTTTACTTTCACTTTCAATGACAATGCTAAACAGGACAAATAGAGAGAATGAATCTCCCTAAGGCTGGGTTTACACTATTGCGAATTGGATGTAGGTTTCCCTACATCCAATTTGCATAGCAGGAGATTTTGACCGGCTCACAGGAGTCCTGTGCGTCTTCTGGTCTGTTTCGGGTCCAAATACAGCCAAAAATTTGGGCTGAAATCGGACCTGAACCGGAGAATGGAGATGCACAGGACCCCCTGCTGTGAGCCGCTTCGTGCTTTAGTGTGAACTCAGCCTAATGGAGCACAGACAGCAATAAAGACCTGACAGGTAAACCTAGTTAATCACTCCTAATAGATAACCATCAAAATAAATATGAAGTGACTTCAGTGCATAAACCAATTGAACATTACTGGGTGTAACCTCAAAGTGATACTAAAGGTTTGTTTAAAAAAAAAAAAAATAACAAACATGTCATACCTCCACTGTGCAGCTAGTTTTGCACAGAGTTGGCCCGAACCTCCTCTTCTAGGGTCCCCCGGCGGCTCTCGGCTCTTCCCCGCGCTCTCCTGGGGGGTTACCTTGCGGGCACGCTCCTGAGTCCAGCATTCGGCGTCCATAGAGGCTGAATGCAGGACTTGGCCTTGCCCCCCCCGGTGCCTGCGTCATTGGATTTGATTGACAGCAGCGGGAGCCAATGGCTGCGCTGCTATCAAACTGTCCAATCAAGAGCCCAGAACCCCCTGCAGAGAGACAGTGCGTCCCCATGGGACAAGTTCCAGGGTTCAGGTAAGTAAAACAGGGGGGGGGGGGGGCTGGGGGGGGCCGGTCACTGACAGGTGTTTTTTAATTCCTATGCATTAAGGTGAAAAAACATGAACCTTTACAACCCCTTCAAGGCTAAAAGCAATCACTCTGCCCCTAGTCATCCAGCGATCACCACACTCTTCACACTGTGTTAAATAAGCAGCAATAGAAAAAAGGTGTATGAACATGCAATATAAATAATGATCCAAAACATGTAATAAATGTGATCCTAGTGCATAAATAATAACTTGTGTCTCAAGGCTGGACACCTAACACACAAATCTAAACAACAATATAATGGTGCATGTCCATTGATACAAGTTCTTATATAAAAAGTTCTTTTTGTGAGGTAGCGCACAATATCCCTGCACCCTTAGTGGTGATTATTCATAATATAGGTGACAATCTTGCTCCCACATCACCTCCGTGCTCTCTAGCCTCTCACCTCAGGTAAGTATTAAATCAGCATAGCCTATGGTTCCTTGGATGGTGTACTGGCGTGTAGTCACCTCTTGGGGTCCTCTATAGTTGTTTCTGATGATCTGCTCTCACATATGTTGTGTATCTGTTTTCTCCCAGGGGGTTCCCTCTAATATCCTCTCAGAGGGGTATATATAAAGGAAGAAGAGCACTCTCGTAGTGACTTAGAATGAATGTATTAAAATCATAACATCATACAGTGCATTCCACATTAAAAAGCCAGGTAACGCCGGAAATCCACGAGCTCCGAGCTCGTTCCACAATCACGTCACTTCCGGTATGCCTCCTCTCACGCCCTAAGTGTTACATCACGGTCACGTGACTTCAGCCTATTCTTTAATTTGGTTTAACTATACCCCCCTCTCCCCTTCCTTCCCCCTTCTCATGGTCCCCTGAGGGTAGGAGGCGATTGACGCCCTGGACATTTGTTTACCGCAAGCCACCACCCGATGCGATGCCCGGGACATGGATCCACAAACTTATATCCTTTTGTCTCCTCCATGTATACTATCCTGGAAGCCCTGTGCCAGGAGTCTCACTCCTCATGCTGCTGCATGTACTTCAGCAGATAATCGCCCCCCCTAGTTACAGGAGTCCTAACAGACCCCGCTGTTGAAATTGTCACCTGTAATGTATGTTTTGCAACTCAAGCACTGTTTCCCTGGCCTGCCTGGCTACATCAGCTAGCCCCCGGTGTAAACCCAGGGCGCTGTCGGTCCAGACATGTCAGAGTGTTAGTTCAAGTTTACTTAAAGTTTTATTGTTGGTTGACCATTTTGCAAATGATAACTGAAAAGAAGAGTTATAAATGTTGGTATTCAATCGGTAACATCATGTATGGGCGATGCACTGGGGCCCTATTTGCAGTTGTCCTCCCCGGGCCCCCCGTGGATCGCTTACCTATACTCTGTCCTCACCGCCCCCCGGATGGCACCTTGATTGTGAGGTGGACTCGTGCTGTTGGGTGCAGCCATGGGCTGGGCTGGTGCGGGCACTGATAGTCTAACTGATGTGTTATGCCCTACTTAAAATGTGTTACCTGGAATGTGCGTGGTATTAGAGCCAAGCCGAAAAGAAATGCGGCACTATCATATCTTAAAGCACAATGCTCTGATGTCATGGTGCTGGTGGAAACCCATCTCATGGGCCAATTAATGCTAACACTTAAGGAACCCTGGGTGGGATGGCTGTATTGAGCCCCCTACACCGCAAACTCCAGAGGGTTCGCTATCTTAGTGGCTAAAGCCGCACAATTCACACTGCTGACACTCAGATCTGACCCCCAGGGAAGGTTTCTATTTTTACACGCTAGAATTAACGGATTTGAACTCCTAATACTAGCAATATATGTACCACCTCCCTTCCAATTTAGCGTATTGACAGAGGGCTTGACATTTATGTCCCAATTTCCGACTGTTCCTTCACTGTGGATGGGCGACTTTAACAATGAGGTCGATAGGGATCTGGACAGATTGACTATGACACCCCCCACTAACCTCACCCATTCCCACACAAGATTTGGCAAACTCCTTAAAGAACTCGCTCTGGTAGACACATGGAGACATTGCCATCCCCAAGACAAGGTGTACTCTTGCTGCTCTTCAACACATAACACTATGTCACGAATAGACCTAATTTTGATATCCCACTCCCTTCTACCGCTCCTTGGTGATGTGGGTTTTAGCCCTCGTATCCTTTCTGATCATGCCCCTTACTGGATCGAGCTTCGACTTGACTCCCCCCCCCCCCACAACCTATGTCTGGAAACTTAACCCCTTTCCTGGCATAGAGGGGGCTGGAGACGAGTGGGAATTCTTTTTTCAGTCCAATAGGGACTCAGCCCCATTTGACACAGTTTGGGACTCATTTAAATCCCACGCCCGCATGATACTCTACCAGCGCATCTCTAGATATAGGAAGACCTCCTCACAGGTGGTCCAACAGGCAGAACAAAAACTGGCAGATGTAGAGAAAATTTCCTCTAACAATCTATCACCTGATACGGCTGACCAACTGAAACTGCAGGCCCAGGT